>NW_015167091.1:133085-179524 GCF_001447785.1 Gekko japonicus | reverse complement strand
TCCCTTTTTTTAATATAGTAGATGAATATCTGTATAAAGAGGTAAAAGCTGGAAAGTAGAGTAAGTAAGGCTAAGCTCACAGTTTGGAGACGAAGTTCGCCAACCAAGTCGAAGAGCGACTGCTCAGTGCAGCAGTCAGAATAGAACTGGTGGGAGACCCGGGCTCTGCCCCTGTAGGCAAGCGCAGTGAGAGCCTGCGTGTGCCTTGGGGGCGGAGCGCGGGAAGAGGTTTGTTTAGGCTTGTTATGTTACCAATGGATGCCCTTTATCCCACAGGTGTGATGCACAGAGACCACAAAGATCTGCTTTATTCATGTTGTTTTTATAATATGTTACTGTTATTATTATCATTCATAAGTACTGCTGATAAATAATGTACAAAACATGCACATACTTAACACTGTAGCACTGAAACGGGCTGTCTGGATATTGTGGTTGATATGGTTCTTGGCTCAAAACAATTCCAAACCACCAAGCATCATCGATAATTGAACGAAAGTGGTCATCTGTAAGGGAAAAAAACATAGTACTCTATAATTCTCTGAAACCAACTTTTTTCTGTTCAGATCACATCGAAAATAAGAGCAGCTATTTCATGGCAGACTGTCACACAATGCAGTTTCTTAGTTCAGCACATGCATTGCAGATTACAGTCTGAATTCTATGCTGCCTCAAATGAAACAAGTTAATATTTTTGCCACTTGCCTCTTCCTGCTGCAGTTCCCTGAGCCCTGAAAAACTGCCTCAGATGTAGGGTACCTCTGGAAATGAAGGGGGCGGGGGGGGGGAGAGATAAGTAAAAACTGCTCCTTGCCCAGAGCACGAGTTCTTCTGCAAATTGTGCAGTGTGTGTATGTGTGATTTCTGCCAAACCCACTTCTTGCTGCACTCTCCTGTACTGCATCTCATATTATTCCCAAGGGTCCTCCCCCAGCTTTTCAGGAGGGGCAATGGTAAGTAACAAAAATCTTCCACAAACTTCCTCTATCTGTGGGTCAACAGGATTCAACCCTATGGATAGTATCCACAATTGCACTTTACAGGAAGAACAAGGCATTAAGCTATGAGTTCTAAATTACACATTTTAATATCCAATTTGGGGTAAACACTAGATTCTGAAAAAAATACAAGGTTCTATTAAACATAGTAAAGTACTACCAATCATTTGCCAAGGGATTTTAAGTTCCATTCTGACAGTTTAAATTGTTCTTTTTAGAGCTGAAATCCTTTTACACATATTTGCTATTGTGAATTACCACAGACTACTTTGAAAGGATAAATAAAACTTACCAGGCTGCCAGTTTCTTTGTCGTGCTTCATCGTAGAACTGACGTAATACAAGGAAATCAATAACATCTGGCATATCATGGTATCTAGAAAGAAGGTTCAGCCCAATTAGTCCTCGAATGTGTACAAATTATCTACATTATCTCTAAATTTTAAAAACCCTGATATGTGGGGGGAAATACATACTTGAGAGAAAAGGATTTGTCCAGAAGCTGCCCGCTAACATGATCCATAAGAGTAAGCTTGAGACAACATAGTGTAGGAGGACCAACTTCATAATGTATCCCAACAATTTTTACCAATTCTTGTTCCTAACAAATGCACATATAATAAAGTTTCTCATTAATACTTGTATAATGGTCAAGTAAATTATTTATAATTCTGTCAGAAACTGAGCAGCAGAAACCAGGGCAATACTGGGAATAAAAGTTTTACAACAATTCACTTTCTCAAAACAGAAAAAAGTTTAGTTTCTGTTGCATATTTCTTACTAAGTATCTAACTGTTCTGAACCAATAGTGCATGCATCAACACAGGGAGGAGGGCTCCTGTTCTAGCTGCCAAAAAAATAAAAAACCAAATTTACAACTACTTAAACTATCTTTTTAAAACAAAACCCATCATAATCTGCTCTAATATCCAGGTTTTTAACAATTCCAGCAAGTCACTTGTGAGACATTAAAGGTAAAGGTTTCCCTTGCTCGAAAGCCAGTCGAATCTGACTCTAGGGATGCGGTGCTCATCTCCGTTTCCAAGCCAAAGAGCCAGCACTGTCCAGAGATGTTTTCGTGGTCATGTGGCCGGCATGATTAGACGCCGAGGCGCACAGAACACTGTTACCTTCCCACCAAAGCGGTACCTATTCATCTACTTGCAATTTCTTGCTTAACTGCTAGGTTGGCAGGTATTACCTATTAGCTATTATAACACATTCATAGTCTACAAAGACTAGCATTTCAGGGCCCAACAGAAGACAGAGCTGGATCCAATGACACCATCTCTTCATAAAAGGGCAGCTTTGTATCTTACTGTCAAGGACTCCAAGCCTGAACCCCACGGGTTTCCAGGGCAGTGTACACAAGAAACCAGTCCTTTGTAAAAATATATGAAGTTTATTAAAGACTTTTCAGAAATAGTTTTTGTTTCTAGGCAACACAACACTCTAAAATTTAGCAGCAGAGGAAAACAAGAAAAGCTAACTTTTACTATCTAACATATTTGATGGCATAATCTCCAAAAGGTGGAGGTGATGGCTTAAGCATTCTCTACATAGCCGTGCATTGCAATGCAAGCATATCATAGTCCAGGCCTCAGTTCAACCAAATCCCCCAAATTAGCCTCTTTCGCTTAGCCTCTTAGTTCAATTATAGTCTTGAGCCAACTAGTGTGAGGTGATGGTAACCATCCAATCAGTACACATTCTCAATAGAACCCTCTAGAAGACTACATCACCATTGTTGTTTCCCCCTCCCATCCTGTGAGCAACAGGTTCTCAAGAAGAGTCAATTATCACATTCCTAACTCTGGCCTTGAAGATAAGGGCCATGTAGGCAGAGGCCCAATTACTAACACCTGCAAGATGTGGTAAGCCTATTAGTATTCACATTCATCCTTGGAGAGGAATCAGGGGTGCCTTGCTCACACTTTCCCCTAGGGTACTACACAAGAAATGGATGGATGGATTCTGAGACAGTTCAAACGCTTTGTAAACGTTCGACAAGCCAAGCAGGAAACAAATCTTCAAACAAGCACATCCGATATAAGCTACATCTATCAGATTGTGCATTCCTTGTCTCTATATTGCTTGCATCTTCAGGCTATATACAGGCCATCAACACAGTCTGAATTATCAAAAAGTCACCTGATGAGTAAAAAGCTTCAAAAGAAAGTTACAGTTTAAAATAACTTCAATAATCCAGCTAGAACACAAGGGTTCTTCAACCTATAGTAAAGTGCTAGCCCTAATCTCTTGATGGAGACACTACAGCCAATTTGGAGTTGTCAGACTAATATCTGAGACCCAGGTTTGAATCCCCATTCATGCCATGAAACTTGCTGTGCGACCTTGGGCCAGTCACACCCTCTCAGCCTAACCTATCTCACAGGGTTGTTGTGAAGATAAGAAATGGAGTTGAGAACAATGATGTAAGCTGGAAGGTGGGGTATAAATTAATTTTAAAAAATAATAGTGTTACGCCAAAGAGAAGAGACAATTAATAGTCAAAATCGAGTAATTTGGCCAGCACACATGCATGTCTCATGTGTGGGACTACAGAGGCTCTAAAGATTAATTCTCGCAACAGATTCCCTACAACTTTAAATGCAACAACACTGAGAATGTGTACTGACAGCTATATGATTATTTTGGTTTTCAGAAAACACAACCTGTATTATCTTCATTGTAAATATCAAAATGGGGCACACAGCAGCTAAACAATAATATATTGTATATATTTACAGAAACTAACATGGTACAGTACATCAAGATGCATTTGTCTGCAGAAGGTTCAGATCTAAACTCCCACTCCATGAAGTTGAAACTACGTCCTTATTTACTTTCTTAGTTTGGCTGGTTTTCCAAAACCAGTTTTTCTTGACAGAACCAATGAGTTAAGGACTGTAATGTACATTAGGGAATGGACAATTGCTAATGCTGAGCTAGTCTTACCCTAAGAACCATCTTTCGCCATGGTTCCTTGTGAGGATTCAACTCATAGATATTGTTTTTTCTTACTGCTTCAATATAAGCTTCATGACCTTGTCGAAAATATATTACCTAATGAAAACAAGGTAAAATCAATGAATAAAAATCACTCTACAGACTACAAAATTTAATCAAGAATTTAGATTTGGCTCTCCACCCCCAATTTAGTTTGCCAGCTTTTAAATTAACTACTTAGGGAGGTGAAGCTGCCTGCTCCATTTACCAGCCCTTCCTCTAACCAGTACATAACTAGCCAGGTTAAACAAATTGGCCACAGAGAAATGTTCCTATACTGTGCCACAGGGGAAGCAGAACACAGTGATTAATTAATTTACCACACTCCCAGGCTACTACATCAAACTGCATGTGTAAACAAGCACTTCTACCTCAAGGTTCAGTAGCTCTTTAAGAAAGAAGGGTGAACAATGCATGCAGACTCTCATACCAGTGACCAATTCCAGATTGCCCCCCAATTGCAATTTGGCTTATCCTTTTTGAAGCCTTAAAAGGGACAGGAGTCCTTTAAGGCTACAAAAGTACCACCAAAGCATAGATTGTTCTCAAGTGCCAACACGTGAGAACTGCAGCAAGTTACAAGACTAAAATGTTACTTTAAAAGGATTGTAAATTAGATACCATTATTTAATTCTCACCTCATCGCCCATTTGAGGGACAAAAGGAGACCTTCGGAGTCTCGTGTCTGTAATCCAATCAGGAGGGTGAAAATCATAGGGCGATTCTAGGCTCACTGACTGGGTTGGAGCATTTTCTTGTGTTTCCTTGTAAAACAGTTCTCACATTAGCATACAACCTTCTACAAGCGTTAAGACTACTATTCTCTGGATAATCTCACTTATGCATCTCAATAAATAAAAAATTACTACTTAACACACAGAAAGGACAATGGCAAAAGGGTACTTAGACATAAGTCACATCTCTATGAACAGTGGCTCAAAAACTTTGAAATGCTGCTAATTTCTGCTAATTTTACAACCTTTAATGTACAACTCCACAGCTCTCTGAAGTAACCACAGCCACTGTACCCTATACTCTGTCACCCAACTAATACAAAGTTGTCCCCATTGTAGCTCCCACTTTGTGTAATTGCCTGCCAGATGAGGTCAGGAGGGCTCCCCACACTTCTTTCAGTCCACAGAATGCATATAATGGAATTGTTAAGGATGGTATTTTTATACATGGAAGTGTGCTGTAGTTCTAACGTTTGAGATGACTTTTAAGCATTTTTTACTGAATGTAACATACTATTTTGTATTGCTTTTTAATTCTGCAAACCAGCTTTGTTGAACGGTTTATTCTAGGTGTTGCGTTTTATTATATTGTCTTCAGATTTTTAATTGTTTAATTGCACTTCTTGTTATATGTACTACACCATCATTTTGCATTGTTCCCTAATGATTATATATGCTACAATTTCTTTATTAATTGTTGTTTTAATTATGCCACAGAGAAGAAGGTGGACTATAGTTCTGGAAGCCAGGTTCAACTCCAATACAATACAACAGACAACATCCACCCATGTAGTTTATATATAGCCTCTAGAAAGAAGATCTGAAGACCTTAAAGTTTTTTGTCATTTGGTTTAAAAAACAACCCTTAAACCTATTTTCATTGGTATACCCTGAAGGGGGGAAAAGAAAGCTTGAAAATGAAGTGAAGTATAATTCTATATCTTGCACAATATATTTGTAAACATTAGTGATGAATGAATTCCCCTTGGCTCATTTCAGAAAGGGTTCAGTTAAAGCATATTACAAAAAATGAAACAACTCTTTCTGTGCCTAATCCCAAAATTTGGACCCTGTCATACTCTTGCCAACCTAACATAATCAGGAGCACAACGAATCAAAGTGCCCCCTCATGAACTCTGCCCTAACACTCTCTTTACCTGCCCAGTGATGAAAACACTGAGAAGCCTCCTTTCCTATGATACTTGCCTCCCTTCTTGGCATGCTGAATACTGCTAAAGTTCAATCATCAGCAACATGCCATTTCCAGGGCATCCGATACACTCAGTTTAAGATTTGGATGTCCTACAAAAGCAAGTACCTTAGGACCCTTGATGACTGGGATGCTTCTACTGTAACACTCAAGCCATTACAAAGTATGGAGGAAAAGAATGGAGGCTTTATAAAAACCCTCCAGGAAGACCTTCCCATCGCTTCCAGGTAAATGGGAAGGCAACTGGCAGAGACCTGTGATGGTGCTAGATAAATTATTAGGGCCTGGACCCAAACTCAGATGGGGCTGGGGTTCATCTCATAATATGAGGGGAGGGGCCTCCTGAGGCTGCTTTTATAAGCCTTCAATTTTAAAAATTTGGTACTATCAACAATGCATTTTAAAACACCACTGATAATTCAACTCTGCATAAAAACACTTGCTTCATAATTTTTATTAAGGATCTAAAACTGTCCTTCCCTCAGACATTCAGAATATTTTTTATAAACGCTGTGTTGTGTTTACTGACTCTTCAAGAATCTTATCAGCTCCACCAACTACCTCTTAATTTAAAAAACTCATTTAAAACAATATATTAGCTAGCTATATGCTTTTGCCATCAGCTGCCCAACTTGACCTACAACAATACTCCACATCAGTGCTTATTTATAGAAAGCTCTAGTAACATTGCAGATAGCATACGCTGTTAATGCTGGCTAATAAATATTGAAGAATCCTAACCCCAATTAACCACTCAGGCATATTTAAGTAAATGAAAAATCATGCATACCTCCTCATGCCTTTTTGGTTTGTATTTTTTACGTCTTTTTCCCCTCCTCCTTGGTGGAGGTAATAGTTCCAATGATACCTCCTCTTCAGAACTACTACAGTATCTAATAGTTTTGCGCCGAGAAGTTCGTAAGGGAGGTTGTAGATTAATCCCTGCATCAGCTATCCAGTCAGAATATCTGCTTGAGGAGTCACTACTGAAGAACCATCCCAGACGAAAGAAAGAGTGGAAGTTAGAGAGCCATGACATTTATTGGTTCATAACTGTTGCCATTTGAAGATTTTTTCAGATCTGCTTTTGTTTTAATGGGAACTATAAAACAAAAGTTCTTTTCTACACAATGTTTTGTGATTGATTCCACTTATGGAACATTCTAGCACTCTGAAAGGGACGAAACACTTGCATCACCCTCCACTGGTAATGCCTTTGGTTTTACACCTACTGTGTAGATACCCTTCCTTTTCCTCCTTCTACTGCAGGAACATCCCAACAAGGAACTAGCTAGCAGTGCAAGCCTAAACAGAGATTAAGCGATGGACTTAGAAGGCTGTGCAACTCTGCTAAGGATCATGACTACTAATTTATGTTAAGGGAAATTTTCCTCTAAGTAGCATTATTCTTGCAAATGCAAGGGTTGATACAATAACATAACACCTAACTAAACAATAGGTTATTAATATTCAAAAAAGTCAGATGCAGAAATCAAAAGACAGTATTATAGAGGCTCAGAAATAAGACATGCTAAAGTTGATCTTTACCTGGAACTATTACTATTGGTTCTCTTGTCACTCTCCCACTCATCTTCATAAGAAGACAGAGGCAAGCCTTCACTTTCTTCTGCTTCCTAGATAAAAAATAAATTAGCTAAGACTCCTGAACAGTAGAAGAGATTGGAAGACTTTTTATACTGTGTTCTTCTTGTTCTTGCTTATTATTAAGAGTAAAACCTTAGATATATAGCTAAAAGGCATATACACTATCCTGTCCTCCATTTTATCCTCACAACAACCATATAAAGTGGGGGGTAGGCTTTGACTATGTGACCAGCCCAAGGTCACCTAACAAGTTTCATGGTAGAGATTTGCACTTGGGTCTCCCAGATCCTAGTGCAACATTCAAATCATTATACCACACTGGCTGTCTATGGAATTTATAAGGAGGCTCAGCTCCAGGTAGCTGCTCCACGAGCAGGGATGCAATTTGACAGTGCAAAAAGATCCCTACTGTTAAAACCCCAGACATAAAAGATTTTTTAAAAAACAGAAGACATGAGAAATAATGCAGTTCATATCTGTAAGGGATACTGCTTCCACTGGGCACACAATGGAGACAAAAAAATGATGGATCCCCCAACACTCATGTAGTTTCCTCAGTGCCTCTAAGGGCACCGTAACAAATCCCAGATGGCAGCCTATGTATGGTTTCTCACTCTCCTTTTCCATAGCCTCTTGAACAACAATGAACAAAACAATGGTTGTTGTCAGTGGGGTTGGCAACAGTTCCTACCTCGAAACCCACCCTCATAAAACCTTAAACCCTGATTGTGTATGTGTAATAACTCAGCCAATAAACAGTCAGCAAAGTTTGATTACCATTCTTTCAATGCTAGTTGTGTATCGGAAGTGTATCTGATTTATATTTCTACTATCTAGCTCAATAGCAATTATGTTGGTTCTCCTTCTGAACAAATGTGCACAGGGATGGGTAATAGTCCTGGCAGTCTGAAACACTTCATGACATTGCAGCAGGCTCTCTCAGACCACCAGAATTACAGTCCAGCCCTGCGTATGCTTATTCATTTCTCCTCTAAAAAATTTTCTAACTGGAAACAAATATCTCCTAAACCTTTATATCTCCCATCTGTAAAATAATATTAACGTTGCTCATGATGGGAGGGGCAGTGGCTCAGTGGCACAGCATCTGCTTGGCATGCAGAAGGTTCCAGTTTCAATCCCTGGCATCTCCAGTTGAAAGAGTCAGGTAGAGGGTGATGTGAAAGAACCTCTGCCTGAGTCCCTGAAAAGCTTCTGCCAGTCTGAACAGACAATACTGACCTTGATGGAGCAAGGGTCTGATTCAGTATAAGAAAGCTTGACGTGTTCATGACCAGGCCTTTCTGTAGTTTTCCTTCTGCATTGTTACAGTTAAATATTTAACCCTTTGAGTGATTTGGAGATGGTCTGAGTATTGATAGAAGGCATACAATACAGCAACCTTGCTGAAACTAAGTGGGAATGGGTATGGTCGAGTGTCTGGATGGAAGACCTCCTAGGATGCATGCATATCCAACCACCCTCAGTTCCACGATGGAAGAAGGTAACATAAATTTGTTCTTATCGGAAGGTCACCCAATAAATAATTCATGAGGCCAACGTAACATAACCAGCTGTGCCCAAGCTACCATTTAAGAGTTTCTGCTACTACCAGCTACTATAATGAAATAGAACAATTTACCTGTTCTATAAATCCAGAACAGTCATTGGCTTCTTCACTAGAAGAATCAGACTGCTCAATATTATTCCGCGCTTGATATCTTGCATATTTACGTCTATAAAGTCTCCTCTTGGACTGTATCAGTGAATCTTCAGAGTCACTCTAAATTAGACAATAAAGAGTAACTGAGTCAGGATGAGAAATAATGCATTACTGAAGTATAACGACCAACTTTGTCAGAAGCTCCAAGAATCAAATTCCATATTGAAAGGGCATATAATGTCACCACTTTTCATTAATCTTTTGAAAAGTTCCTTAATGAGGTAAAATATGACTATTATTCAAGATAAGAGAACGGGAAATGCAGTATTCTAAAAAAATATATTTCATAGGAGTTTTTTCAGTACTCCCACAAAAAGGGCCGTGTGTGTGTGTGATAGGGTATGGAAAAAAATGTTTTTCCCTGACTTTTTCCTTTGTTTTCTGGGCCTTCACCTCTCTAAGTAGGAAGCAACTGAACTACTATTATAGGTCTAATCAAAAAAAGGTGCTTAATGTGAAGGCTTCTCATTGTCAATGAATAAAGGAAATTCAGACAAGATTATTCCTATGAGCTGTCTGCACCAGCAGGACAATGCAAACAGCTATTGTTTTATCTGTGTGAGTGGAAAGATGGAGCTCCTATTTCAGAGGCATGTAACAGCAGAGACAGAACATACCTAGTTACTACAGAGGAGCATACAGGTCCTCATGGTAAACCAATCAAATAGAACTCTTGTAATGCCACTTGCATTTGCAGTTCTTTGGATGTGAACAAGTTATGCGACACCTACTCTGCGCTGTTCTGCTTGAGGAGACATGGCAGCTTGTAGCTGGGGGTAAACATGGATGATCCAATGAAAAGATGAGAGAAAGAGACTATCCTGCAATCTCCTAATTTATCCATCTATTAGCTCTTGACCAAAACTGCCATGAGCATACGATGCCTTTCCCCTGACCACCCATTTTTTTCTCATTCCAATTTGGATTGTGGGATAGCCAAACTACCAATTTCACCAATGTCTAGCATGTATGAAATAGTGGCACAGACCATTTATTTATTTTATACTGCACAAGTGCACCAAATGGCCTATGGTAACTACTACAACTGTGGTAGAAGTGCAGTGCAATATTCACTTAACAAGAGATGGTAACGGAGGACTCATAAGGTTTTGCTTCAAGGTAGCATCTATCCATTGCAAAAGTTCTAGCAACCAGAGTTACTCCCCCTTCTTACATAGATCATTTTGCGTAATCCATTAACATGTTTAAAAGGGCAGCTAAGAGCCATTTAGAATACTTTTGTAGCAGAGAAAAATGAAACCTAAATGCTATCATGCACCAGACTGCCAGGAACAATATTTTAAAACGACAAAGTGACAGAGCCACTAACTTTTGAGCTTTTGCAATAAAAGTACAACCGGGGTAGGTGATTATTCCAGAGATCTGGTCATGGTGAGGAATCTCTGTCTTTTGGAACAACAGTACCAGTTTTCTGTGAAGCAAACCATGAGCCCCCCTAGAGAGTTCTGAATGGCACACTGATAAAATAGCTCGACAGAGCCCATACTGTTCCTCTTGGACAGAGAGGCTGCTCATATATCTTGGGACTGTATGCCTATAGAGTCCATTGTAAAACCCTACACAGATTTTGAGAGAGAAGGCAAAAATCCTGATATGGAAAATGCTTATGAGATTATTGGGACAAACACCCTAACCTGGACAGTCCAGGCAAGACCAATCTTGTCCGATCTTGGAAGCTAAGCAGGGCTGACCCTGGCAAGTACTTGGAAGGGTGACCTCCAAGGAATACCAGGGCTGGGACGCAGAGGCATATAATTATCAAGCCACCTCTCTGAAACGTCCTAGCCCCACTAGGGGTCACCAGAAGTCACCATGACTTCTGGGCTCGCAAGTACATACACACACAAAATACAAAAAAGGAGAGATTATTGGGAAAAGCAACCATCTGAATACGGCCCAAATTTTGCAGACAAGGGTGAAGAAATTTCTGAAAGCTCCTCTAATCATGGCATTGTCTCTGGTTACAGCAAGAAGGGTAGGATATCATCCCTTGGAGTCAATGGAATGGGAGCTGGTTCCAAAACAACTGGCTCTGCATGCCCCTTCGGGCACAGCTGGAAGGAGGAAGGGCTTCATAGCCATATCTGTGTTTTTTATGCTTTTTGTGGCAATAGTGAGTTCTAAAATAAGTTACCAAAATGCATTTTGTTTTCCCACCTAAATCTGGGTAAAGAGAGAAGTTGTCCATTATGAGGGGAGGGAAACCGGTAGTCATGCTGCAGGGCTGCTTACTTTCCATTTCTTAGCCCTCTGATAGTCATAGTAATGGCAGCTCTCCTGATCACTAGACAGGGCAACTGGGTGGGTGTGCAAGGGAATAGTACCTGTTCCAGCAAGATGCCATCTTTATCAACAACACAGTTACTTCAGGTGACTCATTCTATTCCAGCTCAAGGAAAACATAGATGTGTAAGCTGGCAGCAGGAGGGCACATTTTACCTTGCCTCAAAATGTCCAGTGCCTTGGTGTTCATTTCAGAGTGCCTGAAGTTTTAGGCTTAGCCAATAGTGTCCTACTTGTCTTTCTGGCCCACCCCTGATTTGGATGGCTTAAGGAGCAAGCCAGGCCTCTGATGTAATTCAAACCACATCTCTCCTATGAAGTTGGCAGCCAATGTCTGAGGTAAGCTTATACTAGAAGGCCATTCCTAATGGGCAGAGTAAGGTGGCTGGTGAAATAAAACCATGCAACATTGGCCAAAAATGTATGAACAATGGAAGGGCTAGCTACAAACATTCTGAAGTAAAGCCCAGACAAAAGAATTGGAGAGGAGTCAAGAATGGTGGAAGAGAAATAAGAGAGAGCTGCACAGCAAACAACACTAGAACTGTGAGGTCCAAGGATAAAGGTAAAGCTGGTTCTGTGGAGTAAATGCAAGGAGGAAGCTGGCCTGGATTTCCTTCTCTGCTGATGAAGAAACTCATGTTTTCATCAAGACTTCCAAGAGCTGGATCAGAAGGTTCCATTCTGTTAACAGTGGAGCCTTCATTCTATGCAGTGAATCCTTTTTTCCCTTGCACTGGTGGAAGACTCCCTAAATTAGAGCAAGGTTCCACTGTTTGCAGAATGGAACCTTTATATCAAGCCAGGGACACTTTCTCTCTCACACACACACTCACCTATACAAATATTTGTTAAGGCTGCAGGTTAAAGAAACCCTTAAAATATGTAAAGCAGACATCTGTGCACTTGCACACAGCTAGAACATCAGTATATCTGATCCCAGTCAAGTGTTGTGTGCAGTTCTCAAACATTCAAATAAGTGACTTCTTTGAAGTACAGCTTGTGCATGTGCTCTACGTGGTATTTACAATCACGAAGAACTGCACAGTGCAGGTATTTCCCACCTTTTCTGAAGACTGAAGTAACTTCCTTTTTTGTTCTGTTGTATACAGCCACTTCTCTTCTTCACCTTTCGCAATCCTATATTCTTCTTGATTTCTAAAAAAAAAAAAGCAACCCCAAACTTGAAAATTTGTCAGACAGCATGCACAACCACAGTTGTAGAATATTAACAGTTTACAGTTTATCATTTATCACCATCTTATACTTGGAAGAGGATAAAAAACTATTTACCAATTTCACTCTACACAAAAATAACATGCCTCAAATTTAGGCTTAGTGACGTTCAGCTACAGTTATTCCTAGATACTAGCATTTTAGCCTCTTTGAAAACTTATCAGGCTGAAAGACAGGATAAAACAAAATTAAGTGGTATACAAAAAGTCCAACAAGTTATTGTCTCTGTCCAGAAAGGTAATATTATGAAGATGAAGGGTGCAAGGAGCGTGATTCTGAAGTTATGAGATAGGCCAAAGAAGGGTAATGTGGCAACAAACAGCCCAGATCAGTAAGCTTATGGTGGTCCAAGAATGTCTCTGATGCATAAGTTGTTTTAAGAAACAATTTTAGAAGAGAAATGGCAAATGAGCAAATCTTTTTATCTTTCAGTCATTTGGGGCTCTTAGGAAGAAAGACAAAATATAAATATTTGGAAATAAAACAAGATTTTTTTAATGTCAGTAGACCTACACACCTGAATATGCTTGATGTTACTTCTGGAACAACTACTCTCCGTCTCCACGCCTGAAGATCTCTCTCTGTGGCAATCTGACTCCTTGGAGCATTCTGATGCATCTGGCGCACACCTTCAACTTGCCCACTACGCCGCAAACCAATATTAGGTGGGGACTGGATATCCGAGCTAAGCATCCGATAGACTAGAACACATTTTGATAAATATACAATAAATGAACAATCACTAAGCATCTTGTCTTTCCTGGATTCATCACTGCTGGATAAGTGTTTCAGGTGCAACAACAGAAATAAAGTGGCATTCCACTTGGTGATTTTTTTTTAGTAACAGATAACAACATGGCTACTTTGTAAGTGCTATCCAAGATTACAGTTGCAGGACTCTAGGAACTCTTGCCATAATTAAGCAGAGTATTAAACTTTGTATGTTCAGTCTCTCCATCAGAGCACCCCCACCAACTTTACCAAGGGGAGGCTGTCTCAAGGTTTTCTTTCAATTTCTAACACAAAGGATTTCATTGTGCATAACATTTAAGATGTGGTGAGAAAACTGCATGTTTTGACTTGTTAATCGTTTATTTTGCATAAACAACAACTCTGAAAAAAGATTTTAAACTGAGTTAAGTGGCAGAAGGTAAAAGCCATACAATATACTATGTGAAACAAACACAGCAGCACAGCCAGTTTCAGGCTCAACTTTTAACCCTCTGTGGGTTTTGCTGAAGGTTTCTTAATATTATTAATTTACTTTGTTTATACACCACTTTCTTCCCAATGGGAACTCAAAGCAGCTTCCACTGTTCTCGCCTCCATTTTTATCCTTAGAACAACACTGTGAAGTTCAGAGAGAGTGACTGGCCCAAAGTCACCCAGCAGGCTTCCACATCAGAGCAGGGATCTGAACCCAAGCCTCTAAGTTCCTAGTCCAGCACTCTAACCACTATGCAACACTCTCTCTCTAAAGAGTGTTTCAGCAGCATAAAGATGAACACATTTATTGAGGCATTAACTTTTTGTTATTACAGCTGAAGCAAATGAACATACCTTTCTGGAACTGGATGTTTACAAAAATGAATCTAGAATATAGGCATAATCATGCAGATATGGCATTTACCACAGAAAGGTTACATAAACACCTAGTAAACCAGATGGATTCCACTCAAACCATAATTAGATGATCTAGTAGTTTTCTATAGATTTGATTCTATGGATTTTCCACTTGCAGAGGTGAACCAATGTCAGCACTGTCTGCTCAGACTAGCAGTGGCTCTCCAAGGTCTCAGTCAGAGATCTTTCACATCACTTGCTACCAGATCTTTTCACTTGAGATCCCAGAGACTTAACCTGGGACTTTCTGCATGCCAAGCAGACTATCTACCACTGAGCTGCAGCCCCTCTAGGTGGACTCCCAACACACACACACACTCAGAAAGGCCAATACTGGGGGAGTCTTATGGACAACACGCTATATGGCATGATGGGCTGAAGTAAAGAAGAGGAATCGGGTGAAACTGCCACTTCACTCTTGTGCGGGCAGAAAGCTTATATGATCCATCCGTATGTTCTAACAAGTTTAATTTTCTGTAATATCTGTATCATGCTTTTTTCTTCCCCAAACATTCTACCTATATAGTAATGTTTGCCAAACATTAGACTTCATGAACTTAGGATGCTACCTATGTACTTCTGTTCCATAAAAGTGAGCAAAGTGGCCTTCAGATCTACATCCCAAAACTGGTTTGTTTGTTTTTCCCATAAAAGTGAGGGGAAGTTTTTGGGATACTAAATGGTAAGGTAACAAGCTTTTATATACTCTAAGTTATACAGTACCTAAGTCACATTAAAACACTCCAGCACACACAATGTTTCCCTGTTAGGAAACAATACCGTATTCATGTATTTTCTCCCTTTGGGAAGCCAAAAAGCTCACAACATCATTCTTCCCTTCTGTATTTTATTCTAACAATCCCACTGCGAGATAGATTAGGTTGAGTGTGTGTGAGTGGCCCAACATCATCTACTGAGAGTCCATGGCAAGTGGGGATGTGTGAAAAACAGGTTGCTTACCTGTAACTGATGATCTTTGAGTGGTCATCTGTGCATTCACACCTCTGGGATATAGTGCGCCTGCGCTCACCTCAATTGGTTCCTCTTGAAAGCTAAAGGGATTTTTGCGCCCGCTCCCCAGTCACACGCCAGCGCCACTGCACATGACTAAGGGAGGGGCACGACAATCCCACCAGTTTCTTTTGACTGCTACCATCAGTCTCAGAGTAATAAAAAAGGAGAGGACCGAAAGCAGAGGGGAAGGAGGACGGGTGGTGTGAATGCACAGATGACCACTCAAAGATCATCAGTTACAGGTAAGCAACCTGTTTATCTTCTTCGTGGTCTCTGTGCATCACACCTCTGGGAGATTAGCAAGCAAAAACAGGCCTACCTGGAGGAGGGAGTTGAAGGTCCTAGACTTGTGCCGCCTGCAACACTGCCCCTCCCACCATGGAACGTTGATGAAGATGCACATCCAGGGCGTAATGCTTCACGAACATGTGGGAGGTAGCCCAGGTTGCTGCTTGACAGATGTCAGTGAGTGACGAACCTCTCAGGAAGGCTGTGGACGTGGCTACTGCCCGGGTGGAATGCACTCAAAGCGAGCCTGGAAGTGGCCGTTTGGCCAGTAAGTAGCACAGTTTGATGGTTTCCACAATTCACTTGGATAGACATTGAGAAGAAAGCTTCTTCCCCTGCACAGGTGTGCTATAGGAGACGAACAAGGCCTATGACTGAAGGAATGACCTTGTCCTATTGAGGTAGAAGAGTATGGCTCTCTTGATGTCTAGAGTATGAAGACGGCGTTTCTCGTCGCTCGTAGGGGACGGGAAAAACGTCAGAAGAGCAATGTCCGCTCACAAATGGAACTCAGAAACAACCTTGGGTAGGAAAGAGACATCTGGGGCCAAGGTGACACCATCATGGTGAAAAACCAAATACAGAGAATCGCAACGGAGTGCAGACAATTCACTCACTCATCTTGCTGAAGTAATGGCTACTAGGAAGGCAGTCTTCCACAAGAGAAGCTGCAGGCTAGACGTGGCCATGGGCTCAAACGGTTTGCCCGTTAATCTGGACAGTACTAGAGATAAGTCCAGGAAGGAGTCAGCCCATGAGTCAGAGGAAAGAGGCGAGTGAGGCCCTTCAGAAACTGCTTCGTTTGCGGGTGAGAAAAAACGGAATAGCCATCCACCGCAGGATGATAGGCGGAAATGGCAGCTAAGTAGATCCTTAAAGAAGAGCAACTAAGACCCAAGTCCAGGCAGGTCAACAAGAATCCGAAAACTATCCTCAAGTTCGTAGGGGGCGGTGGTAAACCCAACGACTCGAGGTATGACAGGAATTTCTTCCACTTTCCTTCATAGGAAGCACGTGTTGCTGGCTTCCGACAGTTCAACAGAACAAGGTCTATCCTGTTTCTGAGCTGTGCTAAGGGATTCTCCACGCCATGAGTTTGAGGTGTGGTACATCGTGGTGAAGCACTCGGCCCTCCTGAGCCAGGAGGAGATCTGGTGCCGGGGGGAGATGTATGTATGTGCCCCGGGACATGTGGAGCAGAGTCGGGAACCAGTGCTGACGTGGCCGCCATGATGCCACGAAGATACATTGAGGTTGTTCCTTCATGATCTTGCGCAGCACTCTGGTTAGTAGAGGAATTGGTGGGAACAGGGATATGTGCCTGTGGGTCCATGGGTACATAAGGCCGTTCCCCAAAGACAGAGGGTCCTGTCCCGCCCTGGTTCAGAACAGACAACACTTCATGTTCTGACGCGTCGCAAACACATCAATTTCTGGGTGACCCCATCTGTGGAAAATTGGTTGGAGGTAAGCCCAGTCAAGCTTCCACTCATGGAGGGATGTGCCTCCCCTGCTCAGAAAGTCCGCATACACATCGAGCGATCCTGGCAGGTGAGCAGCAATGATGAACATGCTCTGGGATTGACACTCGGTCCAAATCTCCCGGGCCAGTCGACAGAGTCCCCTGGACACTGTCCCGCCTTGCCTGTTCAGGTAACACAGTGCGGTGGTGTTGTCTGTCAGGATTGCCACCGTATGGTGAGTCACGAGGTGGCGAAAGGACCTTATTAGGGCATACTAGATGGCGAGCAGTTCCAGGAAGTTGATGTGTTTGTGGGCCACGTGCAGTTCCCATTTGGCACCCACACATACACCTTGGAAGTGAGCCCCCCATCCCCACAGGGATGCATCCGTGGTTAGGGTCATTTCGGGGCTGGGTGCAAGAAATGGGGCTCCCTGAAGGAGGTTGTCTGGAGTTTCCCACCACTGTAGGGAATTCAGCACTTGCACAGGTAGCACGAACCGTTGACACTGGGGCTGCGACTGTGGATGGAAGCGTTTGAGGAACCACAGCTGAAGTGGTCTCATCTGTAGTCTGGTGAAGACAAGTACCGCTGTGGTGGAGGCCATCAGACCCAAGAGCCGTTGAATCTGCTTTGCTGATGCATCTCCCTGTGTTTTTATCAGGTTGATGAGAGCGATAATGTCTCCCGCCCTTTTGGGAGGGAGAAAGGCTCGGCAGACAGTCAAATCCAAAACTGCTCCGATAAACTGGACTCTCAATGAAGGAAGGAGCATTGACTTTTTCAGGTTCACCCTCAGGTCCAACACATCTAGGTGACCAGTGTTAAATCGATATGGTTGAGCAGAGTCTCTCTAGAGCTTGCTACCAGCAACCAATCATCTATGTACGGAAAGATCCGTACACTCTGGAGACGGAGGTACGCCGCGATGACAATCATCATTTTTGTAAAGACTCCGGGCACTGCTGAGAGTCCAAAAGGAAGGGTTTTGTACTGAAAATGGCCTTCTGCGACTGCAAAATGCAAAAAACTTCCTGTGAGATGGGTGGATTGTTATATGAAAATATGCGTCTTGCAAGTCCAGGGTTACCATCCAGACACCTTCACTGAGAAGGGGGAGAATGCTTTGTAACGTTATCATTCGGAAATTCCGATAGAAAATAAACTGGTTGAGTCCCCTGAGGTCCATAATAGGATGGAGTCCTCCATCTTTTGGGGGGACCGTAAAATAATGGGAGTAGCTTTGCAGTCAGGACTGGTTCGATAGTGTCCTTTTGAAGAAGGTTCTGGATTTCTTCCAGGAGCATACCTGATGGTGGAGTAATTATGAATTTGGGGGCCTCAGGTACCTGGATAAATTCTATGAGGTACCCCTTTTCGATGACAGACAATACCCACCGGTCTGATGTTATTCGCTGCCAAGCAGCCAAGTAGGGAGACAGGGAGGTAGGGGTGGGACGACAGGAGTCAAAGGCTCTGCTTGGAAGCTTTCGGAGTCTTAGCCTTAGGCTAAAAGACGGATGAGAATTTTGGTTTGTGCCCATAAGGGCGGGAAGACACAGTGGGTGAGCATTGCCACTGTGTTTCCGGGGATGACTTAAGAGAGGATCTGCGAGACCATGACTTGTTCCAGGATTTAGTTTTGGATAGTTTAGGAGCTGACTTGACTCCTAAACTCCACGACGTCTTTATACTTTTGTCTAGGTCTTGCAGGACCGTATCAGTTGTGGCACTGAAAAGGCCCTCACCTTCAAATGGAAGGTCCTCAATGAGAGTCCTGGTGTCCTGTGGTAGGGCAGTAGAACGCAACCATGCGTGATGTCGGAGGGTAACTGCTGAAGACAGCGTTTTGGCAGCCGCATCCAATGTGTGCTTAGCGGCACTGAGCTGATGCTTAGCCAAAAGCATTCCCTCTGAATCCTGTGAGCCTGGCAGTTAGTGTCCTCAGGGAGGGTTGCAATAAATTCAGACATCTGCTCCCGAAGAGCAAACTGATATCTCCCCATACATGCTGTATAGTTTGAGGTCTTGATGCCAAGAGCTCCCGCAGAATAAAATTTTCTTCCAAATGAATCAAGTTTCCTTCCTTCTTTCTCAGAGGGGGTGGAATGACTGTGTCTGCCCTTGGAGGAAGAAGTGACTACGACAGAATTAGGTTTAGGGTGGGTAAACAGAAGTTCAGCACTCTGCTCCTGCACTTTATACATATGATCTACCCTCTGGCTCGAGACGGGTGTAGATGCCAAGTGAGACCATGGGACTTTAGCTGACTGAAGGAGGACTGAAGTCATCGGTAAGGCAATAGGTGTAGAAGTGTCCATCTGGACGATATCAAACACGGAGTCTGTCACAGTAGGCAGGGGCTGTACTGAGTGAGCGTGTTAGCCATCCGCTTGATGAAATCTCCGTAAGATTTCAAGTCTTCCGAAGGGGAGATTGGAAGATCATCGCCCACCTGTTGAGGTGGCAAGGGTTCCACCGGAGGATCGGGGTTTTCGTCCCGATTAGGAAAAAGCATCTGAAGAGACGGAGTGCTCAGACGGCTCAGAAAAGGACATAGGTAGCATTTGTATGGAACTGTCGGGTGCGACAGCTTGGAAGGTTTGCCCGTCGGTTTCAACAGTTGCGGCCTCACGAACTCCGGCATCGATGGAGGATCTCGATACTGGGAGATACGTGAAGAGGTGGACTGACGGTCCCACTCCACTGGTTGGGGTGGGAACCACGGCATACTATCTGTAAATGGATAGGCCCCATACATGTATTGCCACTGCCGTTGGTCCCAAGAGGGCGGCGGTGGTGGGTGGATTGGTGCTGATGGTCGGTCTCGATCACCAGGACAGAGCTGTGAAGGGCGGACAAACGCATTGGCTCCGCAGTCTGAGTGCAGACTTTTGAAACTGGAAGACCGGGAGATCTGTGTCAAGTCCATATCGTGCTCAGAGTCAGTGAGCTGGATAGGACACAGCGAAGGTGACGGAGGTACACCTTGTGGCTGCTCTTGGCTCGAAAAGTCAAGGGAAGCAGCCCTCATAGGATTCGGTTCTGAGACCCTCCGAGGGGTCAGTGGAGATTGCGTAGGGGGAGTTTTCTTATCCTTTTTATGCTTGACTGGCTGATCATCCTTGCCTTCCCTGCATTTTTTGGAGGGAGTATGGGTTAAGGACTGAGATGTCTGGGCCGAGCATTTCAGCATTGGGCAGTCGACATCTATGTGAGTCGATATCAGGGACAGTGCAGCCGTCGACGCCGTGTCAGCAGTTGACATTGACGCAAGCCCTGAAGTGTCCTGTAACGACATTGGTGAAAGTGCTAGCTCCAAAAGCGCAATGCAAAGTCTATCAGCTCTGTTCTTCCTTGTCTGCTTCGAAAACGTCGTGCAATGAGCACAAGAGTTCACTCGGTGCAATTCCCTGAGGCACAAAAGACAACGTGACTGTCCATCTGGGGGGGGGGGGGGGAGTTTTGGGGCGATCTTGCTGCCGCACTTAAGGCACCGTTTAAAGAAACCCCACCTCTTGGCCATAGGCCAGGAGTGGGGGGGGGACACGACCGAGTCCAAAAGGAAATAAATCCCTAGAAACAAAGTCCTTTCACTTAACAAAAATAAACAAGAACAAAGAAACTTTGAAGAAAAACGAGGAATAGGCCTAAAAGCCCAGATTTTTTACCGACAGAACTGGAGAAGATCCTACCAACGTGGCGGTCAGAAGAGAACTGGAGGGATTGTCGTGCCCCTCCCTTGGTTTGTAAAGATTAGCTTAGTAGAAGATAAAGATAAAAAGGTTTGGCAAAGCCTAACACGCTGCTCTCCCTCTTGAGGCAGGAAAAGAACTGAGGAAAGGGTGACTCCCGCCACAGGAAACAGGAAGTTCTTTTGTAAGTCCTGCCTCCCTGAATGATGGACGGGAATCACCCACACAGGATGTCCTCCAACTCAGAGGGAGAACTGGCGGGATTGTCGTGCCCCTCCCTTGGTCATGTGCAGTGGGGCTGGTGCATGACTGGAGAGCGGGTGCGAAAATCCCTTTTGCTTTCAAGAGGAACCAATCAAGTCGGCGCAGGCGCACTATATCCCAGAGGTGTGATGCACAGAGATCACAAAGAAGATCCTGAGCATCTCAGATCCTAGCCTAAACTAACACCACAATGACTTTCTAAAGAGCTAAAAATATAGGTTAACATTTCCCCCCTCTTTTAGAAATAAACACTGACCTCTTCTAGGCGTTTCTTCTCCATTCTGTGGCCCAGGTGGAAGGATGTCTTGATCTGTGCCATTTCTTTGGTCTTGTAGCATTTGTAACTGTCTGATCATGCCATCAAGTAGGCTAGGCTCTAGACCTTGCTCATCCTGATCAGCAGTTTGTTGGCCTATTACCTGCTCCACCACCTCTCCATCACCTTGCAAATATAAATGCAGAACAAGCTCATTTACTAACTCAGAATTTTGGAACGTATTTAGCATCTTGATCTAAATCTCACCACAAACGGCCAATAGTGTATTACTACCACATACAGCATTTAATGTACATGCTTTACAGTCTTTTTGTTTGCTGTAATACAGTGATACTCAGTGGCTCTGGAGCCAAATATGGCTCAACATGCCACCTGTGGCTCTTCTAAGCACTGCGTTCCATTATGTCACCCACCCTACATGCCAGGAAAGTGTGAACAGCCACTACCCAGTAGGGCTTGTGTTCACCAGATGATTTCAACCATGAAACAAACACAGGGACTGAAGGACAGATAAACTGCACGCCTCCCTAAAACGTGGGCTTTGTGCCACAGATGGAAGCAAAGGGCAATCCTTCCAGGAAACCCCCCAACCTCGTCTACAACTAAGCCAGGCTGATAGGCAGCGCCCCCTATCAAATTTTCAATGCCACCCCAATCTCCCCTTCTCATCCAGCCAGGGAAGCTGCAAAAAACTTGTCTTTTCCCTTCCCCTTTCTGCAAATGCTCCTTCCGGGGGAAGGGGAGAAAAAGTACATACTCTCTTTTGGCCTTCTTCAGGGGATTTGCCTGCTTCCCTTGCAAAGGGCCACCCGCTCGGATCAGCTGGGGGGGTCCTCCCTTCTTCCAGAGCAGCCCAGCATCCTGGAGATGGAGCTCCATGCTGAGGTGCTGCCTTGCCCTGCCTTCCACACTTCTTCTTGCCCCTACCGGCAGTGAGCTGGAAAAGGTTCATGCAGGCACAGTGGATGGAAGAGCTTGCCATGCCGGCCTCTCCTCCCCCCACTCCCTCCCCTTTGATTTAATTTAAATGTAATTTAATTTTAATTTAATTTAATTGGCGCACCCCTGAAAAAAATTCCTGGCTATGGGGCTGAGTTGAGCAGGAAGCAAGAAGACAGAGAGGGAAGCCTTCCCCATCACCCCAGGTACACAAGGGCCGGATAAGGTTCAACTGTGGTTGGGAGAGACCATCCCTACATGCTCAGAGGTACTCTGGCAATCAGAAAGGTTACAAGCGAAGGACCCCCAAGGACTTGCAAAGGCATCTTATTTTCCACTCCCCCGCTATTTCCTGTTTCTTCCTTGAAAGCTTCCAAAGCTTCTCTTCCTTTCCTGCTTCTGTCTCTCCTTCCCACCCACCAGCCAACCTACATTTTATCTGCCCTCATCTTCAGTTTCCCCATCCCCCTGACAGCCCCTCTCTGGGAGAACTCCAACCACATGGCACAGTGCCACCTGCTAGCTCTAAATTTGTTCTACTGTTTCAGAACAACACGGCTGACCATCTGGAACTAGCTGCAAGCCCAGTTGTCCTTTAGGGAGACCATGACTTGTGGGGAATACCTTACTTTCCCAGGGATCCCTGTTTCCACAAAGCCAGTTTTGGTGTAGTGGTTAGGAGCACAGATCCTAATCTAGAACTGGGTTTGATTCCCCACTCCTCCACATGCAGCTGCTGGTGTGACCTTGGGTCAGTCACAAGTTCTTTTAGAGCTGTTGTCTCACGAGCAGTTCTCAAAAGAGCTTTCTCAGCCCCACCTACCTCACAGGGTGACTGTTGTGGGGAGGAGAAGGATATTGTAAACCGCTCTGAGACTCCTTCAGGTAGTGAAGGGCGGGGTATAAATCCAATCTCTCTATTTTCTCTTTTCCTCCTCTTGGCAACCCCATATCCTTACCTTTCCCTGCTTCCTTCTCTCCTTCCCACCCACTAACTATATTTAGTATTTACTTACTTCGTTTATATCTCACCTTCCTCCACAATAAGAACACTCCTTTTTATCCTTACAACAACCCTATCAGGTAGGTTAGGCTGAGAGAAGGAGGAAGGAGGGGGGAGGAGGAAGGGGGAGGAGGAGGAGGGGGAGGAGAAGAAGAAGAAGAGGAGGAGATTGGATTTATGCCCCGCCCTTCACTACCCAAAGGTGTCTCAGAGTGGCTTACAAACTCCTTTCCCTTCCCCTCCCCACAACAGACACCCTGTGAGGTAGGTGGGGCTGAGAGAGAAACTGCTCTTTTTCAAGGACAGCTCTTATCAGAACTATGGCTTGTCCAAGGTCATCCAGCCAGGTGCAAGTGGAGGAGTGGGGAATCAAACCCGGTTCTCCCTGATTAGAGTCCGCGTACTTAACCACTACACCAAACTGGCCCAAAGTCCATAGTTGAGTGAGGATTCAAACTTGGATCTCCCAGATCCTAGTCTGAAGCTCTAAGCACTACACTATAATGGCTTTTGAAGGGTAGATGCTGTTTAATAGTAACAAGCAGTCAGGCCTGTGTGAGTCATGAAAGTTGCATGCTAGAAAGCTGCCTGTTGGTTGCTGCTGGGCTATGCCCCAATGAGTCTTCCCTCAAAAGCCAAAACATCCCTGGAAAGGAACCAGCCCTACCCCTACTCCCATTTTCTTGACAGAAACCAAGGCTTGAATGCTGGCATACTGTTATGGTTGCCTTACAATGGTTACTGAGGGCAACCATTTCTTAAAACTATAGGCATTTCTTTCAGCATTCTGGATGTGTTTAGCCCCCCCCTCCGGGCGTGTGTTTGTGTGCATACACACACACGTATTTTAGATCTGAAACTTTTCTGCAAGCCTGAGGCTTTCCTCAGATTTGCAAAAGATGTGTCTTGCTTGTCAATGACCCTAATATCTGGATTTAAGTATCCACATATGGGGCCAGACTGAGTATTAAATATATTTATACTTATATATTTAATACTTCTACCTTATATTAATGCATGTGTGTGTCTGGGGTGGTACACAGAGTATATAGTAGTCATGTAGCTCTTGGGTGAGTATCACTGCTCTAATAACTCTCCTGTAAATTGAGTAATTAGTTCATTTTATAGACACAGAACAGATATCATTAATAGCCATAGCCAGGATCAAAAGATTCACACAACTATTTTTTCCCCCTTAAGCATTCCTTTTAGAAAATGTCCTCCTTAAATGCCCAAGTTCAAAACGTAGTTTAGAGGTTTAAGTGCACAAGGAAATGTAAAAGGAACCCCTGAGTCCTCCTTTAAACTATTTTTACATCCACTCCTCTAACAGCTTTTTGTTCTTAGAACAGCCTGGACTGGATATGGAAACAGAAACAAAGAATATACTGGGCACCATTTCAAATCTCAGTTCATAACAATGATTGCCTGCTTTGAGAACATGTTTGTTTAAAAAAACAACAACCCTGAGCTGAATTCAGCATTAATGAACACTGTCAGTCAGTAAGTTGCAGAGCAAAAATGGTGTCCAGTGTATGTTTGTATTAAAGCAGCTAGTCATAACACTCCAACCATACAAGCCTAAGATGACCCTACTACTTTAAACTAAGCTATGAATTACTATAATTCTAGCATTCCATTGTGTTTTAATGATACCAAAGTGAGAGTAAGAGCCAGAGGTTGAAAACTGCCACTCGTACTTGTTGCTACATATCCCAGTTGAGGAATCAGATGCTCATCTGCACAATTCTCTCGTCCAAGTACCAACCGCTGGTATTTTGTTGGATGAGGGTTTCCATCCACATCAACCAAGAATGGAGGGGGCATGAGATGAGGAGCCTGTTGAGTCTGCTCATCTAGGACATAATTGTTAGAATCTCGAATCAGTGGTCGGTAATCAGTGTGGAAGAACATCTGATCAGGAATCTAGAAAGAAATGAAGCTTGCATATAATCAACTAATAAAAGACTTAAAAACTTATTAACCTACATTTACCTTCAACAACTATGAATAGCAACATTTTTCATGAACAAAATTTTCTACAGAATATTTCTGCTGCAATGTGTGTGTGTGTGTGTGTGTGTGTGTGTGTGTGTGTGTGTGTGTGTGTGTATGGTGATCCCTGACCCTAAAGACATCCAGCTGTCCTTGACCAGGGCAAGGGCCTCTTCAGTCCAGGCCCCAACCTGGTGGAACTGTCTGCCAAATACCACCAGGGCACTGCGAGATCTTATGCAATCTGTAGGGCCTGTAAGGCAGAGATGTTCCACCAGGGTTTTGGTTGAGGGTGGCGATGGTTTACATCTTTGCTGGCACCCCCTCCTCCTCCTTTTATTCTCCTTCTACTCAGACTAATTTAATTCCTCCCCCACACCCACAAGACGATCACAGTCCAGAAATTGGAGAAAACTGTAATTTTCACCACTTGATTTTTTAAAATTAATGTATTAACACTAATACTGTTTGTTTTCATTTCATAGTTTTAATTTTTTTTTACCGTGTTGTACATTGCCCAGAGCCCTACAACACTAGGGATTGGGCGATTCATAAATGTAATTATATACACACACACACACACAACCCTGTTCAATTTACACATTAATTTAAATATGGCTTATCACAAAAGCCTTTATATATATATATCACTTGAAGGTGTGAGAGATCATGCATAAAAACCCTACCAGTTTTATTTATTTATTTATATTTACATTTAAATCCCGCCCTACCCCGAAGGCTCAGGGCGGCTAACAGGGGCACAAGGTGCCAAGTTAAAACAATAGCATATAATTTTAAGAAGAACTGTCCAAAATTGAGTATGAAAGTATCAATTACAGCAACACACCTGAATAAAAATGCCTTAAGGAAAACAAAGTGTCTATCCTTCAGCTTCAGTCAATTAAAGTCCGTCTCAGTTTACAGATCAACTAAAGTATACATGATGCTTTGGGAAGAAACGTATTTCATTTTAAAGGTGTTTATTACTGGTGCTAATTTTATTGGCAATAAAGTGCTGATGTATTAAATGGAAAGTTAAGAATACCTTTTCATAAGGTTTGCTGCAACCAAAGCCAAATATCAAGAGGTGTCCATGAGAATCTGTACAGGCAAAGTGCTGCCCATCTGATGAAAACTTGCAATCAAATACAGCACCATGTCCTTGTCCTTCAATCTGCGTTTAAAAAAAGCCCATAATATTTTGTAAACATTCTAAAACTCAACAAGTATTCCCTGTACATCCTTGCCAATGTATTACGCTATGAGTTAACAATTGCCTCTTATTTCAGTTTATACCACTGGCCTTCCATTATATTAAGAACAATTCTATAATTTTGTCTGCACACAGAAATAACAATAGGTAAAGTGACATCAATTGGAAGACAAGAATAAATGAGGCACCTGTTTAAATGACATTTTGCACAAATAAGCCTATGAAAATCTGATGAATCTACTGGGTTGGATCAAGCAGAAGAGTTAATGGAAGGAGTTTGCAGAGCAGATCTTTCTCCACTTTCCCCTAGCAATCTACTGTTTGTTCCAGAATCTTCTACAAGGATTTGGACAGCCTCACAAGCAAAACGCTACACAGGATGGGCCCTACAGCAATGAAGGGAAAGCAAGTAAAAAATGCCCCTACCACTGATGCAAGCCAAGTGCAGAAGGTTAAAGAGGTGATTTTATTCAAGTCCCGTCATTGCTACAGCACCGTCCTGTAGCAAATGATGTTTATTTACGGTCAAAGACCATTTGTCAAGTCCTGCAGTGCATTTTGTTTGTGAGGCCCTTCTGATCCTCAGAAAGCATCTCAGGACAAATGGCAGGCTGTTTGCGAAATGAGAAAGATCTACTCCACTAACTCCTTCTATGAACATTTCAAGTAGATCCAACTCATTACTTTGTAGAACAAGTAGTCTGGTAGTTTCTTTCTGATTACAGTAAGTTCAAACAAGTTGATAAATAAGGTACTGAACATGAGAGGAAAATGAGACCAACCACTGGAGGAAGAGAGGTTTCAAGTCAATTATACTTACCATATTAAAATAATGTTTCATTTGGATGCCTTTTGTTATATCCCAAATAAAAATATTGCCATCATGTCCTGCAGAAAGCATGATCTTGGAATCAAATGGGTGTGGTTCCAAAACAAATACTTCATCTGTATGACCCTTTTTGAACACAAGAGAAGATGCAAAAACAATATTACAGTGTTAAAGGGAGATGGAATTCTAATTTAAATGACTATATGTTGAATATAACATTGTGTAACACATGGAAACAACCTGATCAATTTGTATACATTAAATAGCACTTTCTGAAAAACACTTTCAAGAAAACAGTAACCATTACATACCGTGAGATCATGAAGCAGCTGCCCAGTATAAGAATTCCATACTTTGAGCAGATGGTTGTTCACAGCAGTAACCACCAACTTATCATTTTGACTCCAAGCTATCATGGTCACCTTTGGCTTCATAAATTTCTCTTCTTCTGAACACAAATCACTGTTTTAAACAAAGCAAAACAATTTCAGCAAACTAATCAGTCATGCAACCCTGTACACATTTCTTCAAAATGGCCTTTCATTTGCCCATAATACTAAAGAAGTTTCTACAGCCTACAAAGATGAAGCATGTATGTCACTTACTGTCAATGCTACACACAAATGAAACATCCTGTACCTACCTAGGTAATTTGTCAGACATGTCCAACAAAATGCTCTTCCATTCAGCTTGCTGGAATTGCCATATCCTGGCTGTTCCATCTCTGCTGCCACTTATGAACCTTGGTATAAAAAAGACACTAAGTGAGATATAACAAGAATGCTGTTCAAAAGCTCTTGAAGAAGAAGAAGAAGAGATTGGATTTATACCCCGCCCTTCACTTGGAGTCTCAGAGCGGTTTACAAACTCCTTTTCCTTCCCCTCCCCACAACAGACACCCTGTGAGGTGGGTGGGGCTGAGAGAACTCTGACACAAACTGCTCTTTTTCGAGGACAGCTGTGCCAGAGCTTGTGACTGACCCAAGGTCACATCAGCAGGTGCAAGTGGAGGAGTGGGGAATCAAACCCGGTTCTCCCAGATTAGAGACCGCGCATTTAACCACTACACCAAACTGGCTGAACAATACACACAGCATACAGAAAAAAATCAGTGAAGAAGTTCTCCAAAGACTTGCCTCCAACTGTGCTCAAACATACAGGAGAAGAATCACTTTATAAGGCTGTGTTTCATAAACCCTGGTACTAGTAAGTTAAGCCTATCAATATAATCATCATTCAAGTTTATGCCTCAACTACAAATGCTGATGAGGAAGGAATTGAAAGCTTTTATGTGTGTCCAGGAAGAAACTGATAACGCACCCAAAGAAGATATGCGGATAACCACAGGTGACTAGGATGCAAAAGTAGGAAACACAGAATTCTGTGAAGACAATAAATTGCATATTGCAAACACATTTCAGGCATCCGAACAGACTACTGAATATGTGGTCATCACTGGATGGTCAATACAGAAATCAAATAGACTAAATAATCTGAAGTTGTATTATCTCTGCTAAAACAAGACCAGGAACTGATTGTGGTACAGACAATGAATTGTTAATATTGAAAATTAACAATCATAGCAACAAAATATAAGTTAAACAACATTCCTGGAGAGTTTAAAGACCATGAAAAGATGTGCATTACTAAGTTCAAGTAAACCAGAAGAGGTCCATCAGTGAGTATTAGCCACAAGGTATAGATAGGAACTTTCAGTCTGGGGCAAGTGATTCACTGTATTCTTGGTGCTTGGGGGGAGCAGTGGAAGGTCTTCTAGTGTCCTGGCCCCACTGATGGACCTACTGATGGCACCTGGTATTTTTGGCCACTGTGTGACAGAGTGTTGGACTGGATGGGCCATTAGCTTGATCCAACATTGGCTTCTCTTATGTTCTTAACTATGGGTTGAAATCAGAAATATTACTGTGGCAGAATTATAAGCAGGACGGGGCAGTTCTATTGTCACCTCTCAAGCCTTGCTCTAGCCCAACAATGCACTCTGCTCTAAAAGAACTGTATACATTTCTAAGTTCCAGCCTCAAAGCCAAAAAATCTAAATATGAGGACCTGTGGCTCCAAGCTCCTGCCTTGACAAGGGAGGGTGTTTTTAATACAATGATTCCGGTCAGAGTCTGCTGGTCAGAAAAGAGAGGGGTCTGGGTTTTGTCAGGACCATTCAGTTTCTGGATTGACAGCTAATTTGGATTCTAAAGGTATTTAACACCAGTGTTCGAGATAAGGGTCCTCTGCCAACACTGTGGTTAGGTCTTGCCAGAGCAGCCAGAATGCATTCCTAAATAGATAATAATTCCTAAATGACTAATAAGTGCACTGTTTGTTTATAAGAATTGGTTTGTCTGTTCCCTTCTGCAAGATGAATACTGAAATTGCTACTTGCTGGAAAATTTGTGCAGTATGGTTTTCTTTCATTAAATGGTTTTAACTTTGAAATAAGCTTTTTTCCCCCTCTCTCTCAAAATATGGAGTTCCTGCTTCAACCCCCCCGCCACCCATCAAGCCGGGTGTGGATGGGATTCCTAGGAAAAGCTCCTGGGCTTTTAATTCCGCCAACAATTACCAAGGAAGAATGCACAAAGACTATTCCTGTAGCCCAAGAAAATGAAAAGCCTCGATGGAACTCTGATGAAACTCTTAAAATGGCTAAGGATAAATGAGAAGCAAAAGTAAAAGGTGACAGAAGGACAATCAGAAAACTAAACACAGTGTTCCAGTGTAAAGAATTAGATGAGAACAATAAAAAGGAAGAACAAGAGATAAAATCAACAGGATATCAATAGAGCTGTTCTGCCCTGACCTGGATAGCCCAAGAAAGCCCGATCACATCAGATCTCGGAAGCTAAGCAGGATCGACTCTGGCAAGTACTTGGATGGGAAACCTTCTTGAAATACCAGAGGCGGGGGCAGGCTTCATTCAGCCACCTCTCTGAATATCCTCCAGGCCCCCAACAGGGGTCAGTCACCAGAGGTTGCCATGCACACACACTCACACGTGCACACACACACTCACAAGCATATGAAAAATACCCCCCCCAAAACCCCCCAAATTAAAAATAGAGCTATTCCAAGCCACAGAAATGGAGTCCATGAATATCTCAACCAGAATATGCCAACAAATATAGAAAACAAAGCAATGGCCCACAGACCAGAAATGCTCAATTTACACTCCAATTCCAAAAAAGGAGACATCAAAGACTGCAGCAATTATTAGTAAAAGGTAAAGGTTTCCATTGCTCAAAAACTAGTGAAATCCAACCCTAGGGGGCGGTGCTCATCTCTATTTCCAAGCTGAAGAGCCAGCACTGTCCAAAGACATTTCCCTGGACATGTGGCCAGTGTGACTAAACACTGAGGCGCACGTAATGCTGTTACCTTCCCACCGAAGTGGTACCTATTTATCTACTTGCTATTTCTTACTTCGAATAGACGAATAGACTTCGAAAGGCACAAACAGGTATAGGAAAAAGCCTGCATGGTTAACAAACAGAGTAATGGAGGCTGTAAAAAGTAAAAAGAATTCCTTTAAGCAGTGGAAAGCTAGTCACAGTGAGGCTGATAAAACGGAACACAGGCTATGGCAAATAAAATGCAAGTCTGAGGTCAGGCAGGCAAAAAGGGAATATGAGGAGCATATAGCAAAAAACGTAAAAACCAACAATAAAACTTTCTTCAAATACATTAGAAACAGGAAACCAGCCAGGGAGGCAGTGGGGCCCTTGGACGACCAAGGGGTAAAAGGAGTATTGAAAGATAATAGGGAAATGGCTGAGAAGCTAAATGCATTTTTTGCCTCCGTCTTCACTGTGGAAGATGAGAAGTGCTTGCCCACTCCAGAACCACTGATTTCAGGAGGGGTGTTGGAAGACCTGAGTCAGATTGAGGTGACGAGAGAGGAGGTCCTAAAACTGATAGACAACTTAAAAACTGAAAAATCACCAGGCCCAGATGGCATACATCCGAGAGTTCTGAAAGAACTCAAATGTGAACTTGTAGATCTCATGACAAAGATATGTAATATTTCCTTAAAATCTGCCTCCATTCCTGAGGATTGGAAGGTAGCTAATGTCACTCCCATCTTTAAAAAGGGTTCCAGAGGAGATCCGGGAAATTACAGGCCAGTCAGTCTGACGTCGATACCGGGTAAATTGGTGGAAACCATTATTAAGGAAAGAATTAGTAGGCACATAGATGAACAAAACCTATTGAGGCAGACTCAGCACGGTTTCTGTAAGGGAAGATCTTGTCTCACTAACCTGTTAGTGTTCTTTGAGGGGGTGAACAAACATGTGGACAAGGGGGATCCAATAGATATTATTTACCTTGACTTCCAGAAAGCTTTTGATAAAGTTCCTCATCAAAGGCTCCTAAGTAAGCTCAAAAATCATGGGATAGAAGGACAAGTCCTTTTATGGATCAAAAACTGGCTAGTTCATAGAAAACAGAGAGTGAGTGTAGGTGGGCAATTTTCTCAGTGGAGGGTGGTAAGCAGTGGGGTACCGCAGGGATCAGTACTTGGTCCACTGCTTTTTAACTTGTTCATTAATGATTTGGAGATGGGAGTAAGCAGTGAAGTGGCTAAATTTGCGGATGATACAAAGTTGTTCAGGGTGGTGAAAACCAGTGAGGATTGTGAGGCACTCCAAGGGGATCTGTCAAGGATGGGCGAGTGGGCGTCAACATGGCAAATGGGGTTCAATGTGGCCAAGTGCAAGGTGATGCACATTGGAGCCAAAAATCCTAAATATAAATACACATTGATGGGGTCTGAACTGGCAGAGACTGAGCAAGAGAGAGATCTTGGAGTTGTAGTGGATAACTCACTGAAAATGTCGAGACAGTGTGTGACTGCAATAAAGAAGGCCAATGCTATGCTGGGGATTATTAGGAAGGGTATTGAAAACAGATCAGCCAATATAATAATGCCCCTATATAAATCAATGGTGAGACCTCATTTGGAATACTGTGTGCAGTTCTGGGCACCACACCTTAAAAAGGATATTATAGCTTTGGAAAAAGTGCAGAAAAGGGCAACTCGAATGATAAAAGGGTTGGAACACTTTCCGTATGAGGAAAGGTTAAAGTGCTTAGGGCTCTTTAGCTTGGAGAAAAGACGACTGAGGGGTGACATGATCGAGGTTTATAAGATTATGCATGGGAAAGAGCAGGTAAAGAAAGAGGTACTTTTCTCCCTTTCTCACAATACAAGAACTCGTGGGCACTCCATGAAACTGCAGAGCGGTCGGGTTAGAACGGATAAAAGGAAGTACTTCTTCACCCAAAGAGTGATTAACACATGGAATTCACTGCCACAGGAAGTGGTGGGTGCTACAAGCATGGACAGCTTCAAAAGGGAATTAGATAAGCATATGGAGCAGAGGTCCATCAGTGGCTATTAGCCACAAGGTATAGCTAGGGGCTCTGGGGCAAGTGATGCTCTGTCTTCTTGGTGCTTGGGGGGGTCAACAGTGGGAGGGCTTCTAATGTCCTGGCCCCACTGGTGGACCTCCTGATGGCACTGGTATTTCTGGCCACTGTGTGACACAGAGTGTTGGACTGGATGGGCCTTTGGCCTGATCCAACATTGGCGTCTCTTATGTTCTTATCCCATTAATTTCTCATGCAAGTAAAATGATGCTCAAAATCTTAAAACAAAGAAACTATATATGCAACAAGAGATGCAGAGATTCAAGCTGGATTCAGAAAAGGTAGATGCACTAGAAACTAAACTGAAGCTACCATGCTTTGGTTACATTATGAGAAGACAACAGTCACTAGAAAAGACAAAAGTGCCAAAGTTATTGAAAACAAAATAATATCCCTAATCTTCAAGAACTGTTACTGAAAGGAAAGGAAATTTATACTTTGGTGAAATTAACTGCTTACCAGGGTAACAGAGATGTATATAGATTAGACAATTTATGGTCAAGAGCAATACAAAAAATAGAGCTGTTAATTGTATAATTATATTTAACAGAAACGTTGACAACTGCTGGAATAGGATTCTCTATGTTCACAAGACAGGGCGGATCACAATTTTGTATAGCAATGTATTTTATGTGTATTCTGTATCTCTTTTTTGTATTTTTTAAATAATTGTAATACCTTTTTTAAAAGGACTTGTTTCATTGGAAGAAGACAGTGAGCTTGAAATGATTCCAAAGAATATGCTGTATTCATGCTTGTTCCCTAAAACCTGCTACCAATTTTTATAGATCTATTGCTTTTATAATTAAAAAAATACAAAAAGGACAATGCTTTGCATCCTCTTTTTTATTCTGTAGGATAATCCTATTAAGGGACTCTCCCCTTCTTCTGGTGGACTAAAGATTGGCAACCAATCTGTATAGCTTGGTGGCATCCTAGATTCTGGTCTGCCTAGCCTGAATGCCTGTGACAGATCTGACACCCAAACAGGGACTTGAAGCTTGTGTTCCTTCTTTTAGAATGTAATTAAAACAGGTCTGGACAGAGTTCTAGGGGCTATGGTCTGCATGTCATTTTTTCGCCTAGACTCTCAGGTACAGAGCTCCTGAGTTGCAAAAGAAATGACAAGCACGGAGAAATGCTGAAGCCTCATCCCAGAGTTCTGGAGAACCTGAGGATTTTATTCTAATCCAGTGGACTACAAACTCAGGCAGAGAAATCTTGAGAATAGTTTTCCCTTTGGAAAAAAAGAGCCTAGAGATAAGGTTACTTTTGTTTATGGTTGATTTTTCCTTCCTCCTAAAGAGAGGGTATATAAGCTTTTGTGGACTATGATGGTCCTTTGCGAATACTCCTCAAGGCACGTGATCCTGAGTAGAGTCTGTTGTGGAGTAAGGAACCTGTGGACCTGGATCTTCTGGAGACACAGATCCCAAATAAGTGGACTGTGATTAATTTTTTTTATCATGACTACTCTCAATGTCAGATATTAGCAGTTCTTCAGGCAAGTATAAACTGACAATCATATTATGATAAAGAACTAAAGCACGGATTGTGTAAAACGCCAGGACCAAATTCCAGGTAGATATAAGTGGAGTACCTCTTGATTTAGTTAACCCAGATACAAAGGAAACAAGAGATGTTTGCCCTGCCTTGACTAATACATGATTCGAGTAGAAAATGGTATATTTAGACAACACTCTAGCTGGGTAAATTAGTAGACAGGGATCAACTGCTCCTGTTCCAGTCAACTATGTGAAAGAAAAAAGAAAGACAGTAGTATCATTTCATTGTCACACCAGAAACAGATAACATGGACAGCATAACCCCTAGCCATAGCCAGAGAAGAAATATTTAAAATATCTATATATCTAATAGCCAAGTGGCCCCGTCTGTGCGGATATCTAAATCCGCGCTCCGGGGCCACCTGGGGGGCAGGGAGAGGTTTGTGCACACGTGGGGCGGTCCCCACCTGTGCACAAAAATCTTTAAAGTGTGAAAAATTTCCGGGGGTCCTTAAATTTGCCAAAATAAAAAAGAGCGTCCCCTGCGCATGCGCGTGGAACGCTCTTGGAACGGGGGTTGGAGTTTGCGGCCAGCAGGAGGGGCGGTGCGTTCTTTCCCTCGCCCCCAGCCCACCTTGCCTTTCTGCGGGGCCTCGCTCCTCTTCGCCGGCTTCCTCTCCTCTGTCGAGTCGCCTCCCCCGCCCGGGCCGCAGCATCCCCGGCCCTTCAGCATCCTCCACCGGCCTCCCCAGTTCAGCCCTGACCTCGCCAAGCAGTGTCTCCCCCCCCACCGCCGCTACGGGGCTGCCCGGTTCAGCCCCGACCTCGCCGTGCAGTGCCCCCCCCCGCGAGTATCGCGGGTCCCCCTTCTTGTTTAAGTCTAAACAACATCTGGACAAGGTCCTCATTTGGACTGAAAATCTTATGGAGGAATATGGAGAGACATAAACCTAGGTAACTTATCAGTGAAAAGAAGACCCTCCCCTCCCCCCCCCAAAAAAATGGCTATATAAACAGCTTTTTTTCTTTGCAACAAAGGAAGCAACAATAATTCTTACTCCCCAGATTAAAATGTGTTATGGATTCCTTAATGCCCGAATAAGTAGCTGTGACGGACTGCACATTAAACGCTCATAAGTTCTGTATAAACATGTAATGGACTGTGAAGGGTTAATGACTCACAGAGCCAGAGAGCCTTAAGTGACAGGCTGCTCCAAGGAATTTGATTAGTTAGCGTCAGGTGAGCAGAAAGACTTGGGAACTGACTGCTGAAGAGAACTTAGTTTGAGTTTATCCCCGACTGTAGAAAGTTTAACTCTGACTAAGGAGAGTTTAGCTCTGACTGAAAACATTGGCAAGGAGTGGGTGGACCAGTGAAGGCCCCCATTCAGTGATTCCCTGCCCAGGTAAAAGGGGGGTAGCTCTAAAGAGTTGAGTGATCCGTGGTGTGCTCAGAGAAGGAATCTGGATGCTTGTTAGTGTATCCCTGCCTTCTGAAACCTGAAGAGTCAGTTAAACTCAAGAAAGTATACTGGAGTGTTTAGGAAACACTGAAACAAAAGCCTCTCATCTCAAAAATTTTAAGACTGCGTGAAAAGTTTAAAACTCTCAATTGCTGGAAACATATGAGCTGTAGTCTGAAAATATTAAGTTACCTCAGAATTTTTAATTTACCTCAGACATTTTACCCCTGATTTCACCTGACCTTTTCTCCTCCAAGTTGAATAAAATATTTTGGTCCCAGTCACACAGAGAATTTGCCACGCGAGAGGTACGACAGCCGGGCAGATTAAAAGGGCGCGATCATACAGCAACATCTGGAAAGTGTTGCGCGCCCATCTCCAACTCGTAGCGTCTGGCTGAAGATGCAGAGTTAAAAAGCAGCTGGGAAAGTGTAGTATTGTCCAGAAAACACGGGGCGCGGGCGGGCGTCTGATCGCAGAAGCAGTGGTATCCTGTCGCATCCGGCACCTGTCCGCGTCCCACCGGATGTTTTCTTCTAACCCTCTGTGGTATGCACACAAACGAGCACACACACAAATGCGCTACTGCCTTGTTGCCACGCTTCAACATCACGGTGTGATCAGCGGCTGACGGCCTGAGCACGGAGCCTCGAGGGAACGTCAGATCGTGATACCGCGCTTCATTTTGCTCCAGAGCAAAAGGCCTCACTCCCCCCCCCCCCAGATTATCTTGCTCGTGTGACCGGGGGCCTTTGTTTATTTTTGAATATTATAAAGCATCTTGTGTGCCGTTTCAGAAGTTAAGAGGATGATCCTGTCTTCCCTCAAGCTCCTGGACTGAGTCAGCATTAAAATACAATAATATGGCAGGGTGGGACAGCCATAGATCTTCAGGAAAGAAGAAAATAAAGGGGCTGCTCAGTCAGAAAGGAAGAGAAAAACAAAGTCCTGCAACTGAGGGAGAGAAGAAGGTGAGGTCATCATAGTGGCATAAACCAAAAACTGAAATTCTGACAAAGTGACTATGGTATAAGTTTTGCAAATATAGTAGGATTTGACACCCACTATGTAGTTACTGCCCTTAGAAAAAGAAGGCAGCTTTTTACTAATTGTTGTTTAGCACTATGAAATGGCAGATGAAGTCAGCCTGCAGTTTTTCTTCTAATAGAGACTGTGCACAGTGCCCTAGCCAGTGGCTGCCTTTAATTAATCTGATGATATTGTGATTCTTGTATATGGAATTTTGGACTTAAATAATCAGGAATGGTCTTAGGGCACGCAGTAGCAAAAAGCCTCTCCCTTGTGAGAACTCTGACTCAGCTGAAGAGGAAGAAATAAAAGCTCTGCATTACTTCTCCAAAGGTACACACTAAGACTTTCATGCAAGATCTGGATTGTTATGGACAAGAGGAGCCAGTATTTTCAGGAACTTCAATTAGTTGACAAACATCTGACATGACTCAGTCGGGCGACAGAAATTACAGAAAACTATAGACAACTATCTACAGGAGAGAGAAAGAAGTTCCACACTAGAAACATCACATCTTAGTTGTGAGTTAAAAGGCTCCCTGCACCAGCAAAAACAGTAAAGATGAAATAACCTGGAATATATAAAGTTAACTAACTTCAAAACCAACATTTAGGGGAAAGAAGAAATTAAAATTAATTATAATGAGTTTAAATTTTATGAGCTGTAACGTGTTCAACAGCAAACTAAAAGTAAAAACTTAAATTGTTAGTGGAAAGAATCAAACGCTGGATAGTTGTTTTACAATTGTTTATGATGTGGTAAACAAGTAAATTGAGGTTACCTTAAGCACAAAAGACCTCCTTAAAAATAAAATATTATTTAAACGTTTCAGAAGTAATGAGAACACAAGTTTTTAGACAAGGAAAGATGGGCAGTAGTAAGGGTTATTTTAGCAAGATAAACATTGCACATCATATTTTATTGATTAGGTGGGTCACTGAAAAATACCAACTTATAAGACTGTCTCCAGTACCATATTAATAATGCCATGGTGTTTAGAATCCAGATGGTTAGTGCTAATCTACTGACACAAAGAGCCTGATAGATGAATTCTGCAATGGCACTGAACATAGGCAAATTACATGGTGCCCAGCTACACAGAATATTTATTCAGCTGGACTTTTAAATAGGGATGGGCACGAACCAGCTCACAAGCCAAAATTCAGCGCAAACCGAGGCCAGTTCAGAGCCCCCAAACCAATGTTTGGGAACGCGCCTTCCCCAAACATTTACCAGACTTTTGTCTGGTTTGACTGTTCAGGGCAATTTAAACCTAAAAGCTGAGTGGCAGGGATCTGCAGCTGAGCTGCTAGGTTTAAATAGCTGAGAGCCACTTCACTGGTCAGTTTCACTTCCCATCACTTCAAAGAGGGGAGGAAGCTAAACAGATGGGTTGGAGAGAGTTGACAAAGAGAACTTTCAAGCCCCTTCCAAGTGATGGTGCCACACCTCGAAAGAGGGCAACCAAGATGATTAGGGGGTTGGAACACCTTCCCTACAAGAAAAGGCAGAATTTTCCAGTTTAGAAAAGAGACAACCAAGGGGGAACATGGTAGAGATTTAAAAGATTATGCACAGGTTGGAGAGAGTTAACAAAAAGAACTTTTTCTCTCTCTTCCAAAATATTAGAACTCGAGGGCATCCAATGAAGCTGAAGGGCAGCAGCTTCAGGACAGACAAAAGGAAACACTTCTTTATACAGAGAGTGATTAAAATGTGGAACTCACTGCCAGAGAATACAGTGATGTCCACAGGCATAAATGGCTTTAAAAGGGGATTAGACAGATTCATGAAAGAGAGGTGTATCAGTGGCTACTAGCCATGGTAACTGAAGGGAACCTCCACATTCAGAGATGGCCAACCTCTGAATCCCAGTGTCAGAAGACAACATCAGGGGAAGGCCTCAGCCTCTGTGCTTTGTTTGTTGGACCCCCATAGTAAATAGTTGGCCATTGTGTGAGACAGGATGCTGGACTGGATGAACCACCGGTCTGACTCAGCAGGACTCTTCTGTCCTTAAGGTCTCTGCACAAGTAGGTACCTGTTGTGCACCAGGCGCAGGCAGGCAATTCCAGACATATTCAGGTGCTCACACAAAGTTCAAAGTTCAGTCCCAGAAGTTTACAAGTCAAAAGTGCACAAGCCAGAGAATCGTTACCAGAAGGGGTGAAGCAGAGAGCATAGTCATGAGGTCCAAAGGTCATCCACAAGTCAAAGAGTCACAAAGACGAAGTCAAAGTCCCAAGCTGGTCCAAGGTTGCACAAAAAGCAGGGCTAGGAGTTGTGACCCAGCAGAATGACTTGTTACTTCCACAACATGCAGGCTCCCAGTCCTGGATTTTATAGGCACTTCCTAAGCAGCCCTTGTTAACACCCAGCTGCTTGGGAGCACTGCTGCAACTATTCCAGGCTGTCATCAGCAAGCAGCTAATGACAGATCAGGAGACGTGCACTCTGCCTCCTTGCTTGCAATTCCCTTCTAGGCTTCTGTCTCCAGCACTCGAAGGGTGGAAGTGAGCCTGGTGGACTGGCCTTAATCACTTGAGTTTCACCTGCTGCAACAAAGCTGGGCAGTAGCCCTGGATCAGTTGGTAATGGTGAGTCTTAGTCAGCCTGCAGCTCATCAGCCTGTTTGCTGGCTTCTGCTGACTCAGAGCCAGCCATGTGTGGCTCCCCTTCTCCTAAGGAGTCCTCTTCCCCTGAGGAGTCCTCCTCCACTGAGGACTTCATGCGGAACTCAGGCTGACCCACAACAGTACCTTTAAGTATGGCTGCACCTTATGCGGTTTTAGAGGGAAAGGCAGTGATTTCTGCCACTGCCACCTCCAGCATATGAATCCAAACTGGCCTCTGCCTCAACTTCTCTCATCCTTTTTTCCACCACCTCATGTTTGCTGGAAATGCCTGTGAGAGTTCATCACAAAGCACTCTTTGATTAAACACTAATTTTTAATTGCTAATGTAGTAAATACCTTTGTAGCATCAAATCATACTAATACACTTGGCTTACACAAAGGACTTCCTCCCTCAACAGTATTCAGGCACTTAAGGTATGCATTGCATAACGTGGTATATTGATTTGTGTTGAACTACAACCAGACACATCCAGGTTCAAAGCAAAAATTCTACACATTGTTCAATATGAAAACATACAGCAGAACATGTAGCTAAAGTGTGTTGTTTCACACTTGATTAGAACAAGTTCTCCATACCACAGCAGTGTTAGATGTATCTAAATCTCTCCAGCATATTGATTTTATTCAGCCTTATCGACGTACCTGTCATCTGTGTTAGAAAATTGAATGCTGTCAACTTTGTCCTGCAAAAGAACAACAAATGTATTGAACTGAGCGTGAACAATGTGAGTGATTTTTTAAAAATATCAGTCCATTCCTGCAGAGTATTAAATATAATCAACAAAACACTAAAGTCAAGAACCATGGGGCAGTTTCCAATTACATGGCACAATAGTTAATCTGGAGCTTTAATGCTTTTTGGTGCATTATCCCCATAGTTTGATGAACAGAAAAAGAACAACTTTGACAAAATTCATGCTTATCCCCTAACTGCCAAGGTGTGCAGGGAAGAGGGATATACTAGGACTGAAGCAAGTTTAATCACCAGTAAGTAAATAGCCTATCCATGTTACAGTCTGAATATATAATCATACTTCAATACAGGCTACTTCTTAGCATTTTATTCCTTACCGCATGGCTTTCCATCTCTGCGATTTTTTCAGGTATTTCAGAACCAAAGTAATACAGTCTGATAACATGATCGGTACTGCCAGTAGCTAAAAACATTCCACCTGAAAATTTAAACAATAATTTAACACATTGACAAGTATTTATAAAGTACAAGGGGGAGGAGACCTGCAAAGGACATCAAAGGCCTCATCTTCCCATCCCCCACTATTCCACATTTATTTTCCTGAAAGTTCCTATAGCTTTTTCTTCCCCCTTTTGTTTCCTTCTGTCCTTACCACCCACCAGCCAATCTTTATGTTCCCCCATCACCACCTATATTTATTGATTACTTATTGCATTTATACCCTGCTTTTCTTCACAATGGGACCCAAAGGAACTCACATCATTCTCATTTCTTTTTTACCCTCACAGTAGCCATGTGAGGTACGTTAGGCTGAGAATGTGCCAGTAGCCCAAGTTCACCCAGCAAGCTTCTATGGCAGAGAGGGGATTCATACCTAGGTTTCCCAGATCCTAGTCTGAAACACTAACCACTACACAACACTGGCTTTTGTGGGGTGGCGGCTACTGAACAGAAGCATGTGTAAATCATGCAAGTTGGGTGTTAGCAAGTCAGCTGCTGGGCCTAGCCTCAAGTCCTCCTCCCTCAAAGGCCAAAAACATCCCAGAAAGGGACATGCCTGGTCTTCCCTGCCTTTTACTGGCAAAAATCAAGGCTTGAACAGCAGTGTTACTTTTGCTGTTGCCTAGAAATACAATGTAACATTGAAACATACAGTATATATGTGAACACAAAGAAATTAATTGTGTGTGGTGTCAATACCAATTTAAAAAATCAATAATTAATAATAAACAAATAATTATTTTATAGACAAATAAACAATTTATACAGTTTCCAAATCCTAAACAAAATTATTCATGCAATACACAATTCATAATCAGGGCATAAATGATTTAACGTAAGTCCTGTATATATAGCTCACAAAGTCCTAAACACTTCAAATTGCTCAATCCCTCCTAATGAGCAACATGCTTCACAGTGTAAAGGGCGGAAATGAGCTTCCAAAAGATATCTACTCCAGCAGTTCCAAAAGAGGAACACTTGAATGGTTCCAAACCATTGGAATGGGTATCTTCTGTGCTCCCCCCCCCCACCCCTTTACATTGTGAAGCATATTGTTCATTAGGAGGGACTGAGCACTTTGAAGTGTTTTGGACTTTGAATCCTAGCCTTCTACTTGAAGAAACAGGCTACAGTGGCTCTCTCATCAGTAGTGCAAGAAAACTATGCTACTTTTTAAAAATCCCTCATATGTTCCGTTTTAGACATAATAGAGAACTACAGTTCTAAAATATAGAACAGAGATGAGAATCTCTGTGAAGAGGGCAAAAGGGAGCTCATTGCACATTTCCACCACTGAAACATAATTTGAAGATAGGGAAGTACAATGAATAAAATAAGGTACCATATTACATCTTAATAGAAAAGAGGTACCAATTGTTTGGAGGCAAGAACACTAACAGTGGATAACCAATGAGAGTACAGAACAAAGACAAAAATAAAAGTGTTAAAAGCTATTCAAACACAATTATAAAAATTGGGAAGTTACAGGTTTTCAATGAAAATACAACAGAAACCTTATGGGCTCTGCAAGAGAACACAAGACATACTTACCAACACTAAATGAAGAACAAAGCATTTGAACTCCAGGTCTAGGCTTTTCTGTGAATTTCAGTGGCCGGTTACTTTACAAACAATAAAAAATGTATGAATACACAACAGGATAGTAAAATATTCCAGAGAGATATCTAATGTTAATAAAAAGTGAAGCTGATATATTTATGCACCAATAGGCTACAATATTAAAATCAAACCTCTCTTGTGTTTCTGCAACAGCTAATTTAGTAATTTTATTTATTCCCAGGGTGATGTGTTTCTGCAACAGCTAATTTAATAATTTTATTTATTCTCATGGACAACTACCACTCTGTTACAACATGTTTTTTCTATGTTTGGGGTTTTCTGCCAACAAATCACAGCTGACTTATAGCAACTCCATTGGGTTTTCATGGCAAGAGACCTTCAGAGGTGGTTTGCCATTGCCTGCATGCGTGTCATGACCCTGATATTCCTTGGAGGTCTCCTGTCCTGCTTAGCTTCCAAGATCTAATGAGATCAGGCTAGCCTGGGATATCCAACAGACCACAACTGTTTCATGTATTATAGTAACAAATGACATACATAGTAATCTGGTTACGTACTTGAATTTCATAGAACTGGTATCCCATTGCCAGAAGCAAATTGTTCCATCTGCACCAGTGGATGCCATGTATCGCATGGAGTCTTTCACCAATGGGCTAAACTAGAAATTAAAGCCATAAACCATAAGTGTGTACTTTAAACAAAATAATAAATATTTTAAGAGAATTTCTCTGCCTTTCCTTACAATTTTGATTCAGCTAATTTCAATGCATGCTCTTCATGAAAAAGACTGATTTCATTCACTGCTTAAAACTGATATGTTAAGTTGCTTTGTTCCAGTTTGTAGTCAAGTTTATTTTGTATCCCCATTCCATAAAACTAAAACAAAACCCAAATCTTATAGTTTTCAAATTGTCTTTCACCAAACCATCAAATGCATAACCTCTTTTGGTCAGCATGTTACTAATCTAAGCAGACATTTCCCCCAGCCTTCTAAACAGCTACTCACCTGTGATCAGTACAAGCCATTCTGAGATGACAAAATAAAGAAGCATTTACAAACTGGGAAACACTGGTTTTTTTCTCATTTCAGACTGGCAACATGCCACACGACTACCACAGGTATGTGCGCACAAGCATATTAGTAACAATTTGTGGGCTACCGTGCATTCACATGCATACAATTAACTGAATCAAAAGAATGGCTTGCAGAGCTCTGCTGATGGACTATAATATAGTCACTATACGTTTCCCACCCCCACCTTCAGCAGTCTTTCATGCCACTTTAAAAGCTGCTTCACACAAGGAAAATCCATCAAAACAATAGATTTCCTATCCTTGTGCAAACAGAAGTGCCACTTGCACAAGAACTATTTTGGATCTAACCCATTACATATAAGAATAATGTATAAAAGGCTCTAAGTGCATGATTATTCACAGCTTCATTTCTTTTCAGTGGAGAATAATCAGCTCTACAACAGGCCTAAACAAAACCAGGATAGAGGAAACCAAGTGTATTTTACCATATACTAAGAATCAAATAAGCATATACAATCCATTGCCCTTTCTTATAAAGGCATGTGTGGAAAGCCATGCATGACCTATTTACGTCATGTTATAACAAGCTTGATATGTATACCTGAGTTCCTCTGCTGCAATTCTGGTTCCTACATTTAACAACTGTAAGTAGTGTTACCCAATGATAAAGCAATGGATTAAAGCTACTAAAAATAATAAAAAATAAGCAAACTATAAAGCTATGGAATATCAAAAATATTATAAATATAGTAATTGGAATAGGCTACAATGAAATAAATGGCAGTGAATTAGAACAATTAGTACTAAAATATTTGATACAGAATACAAAGGGTAAGAGATCAATGGTTACATATAAGAAAATCATTTATACAGGCAATCTGTGTTCTTTAAAAAAAAGCAATATAAATACATGATGTGGAAGAGGTTTTGATGATGAAGGAAAAATTTGAAGAGAGAGGAAAAACTTCATGATGATGGAAGAAGGGAGGGGCTTGCTGCTGATGAAGAATGGGGAAGCTTGCCAGTCAATCCCCCCTAGAGTTCAGAAGTAGGAGCAATTTTGTGTTAGAATGCACAGCTGAATTCAGGACTTAAAGTTCAGAGTTCAGATGTGAATAGCAGCACGAACAATGTGTGCTGAAATGCAGGTGCTGGCTAAATTGCTCAGGAGTTGGCAATGAAGGGCACATAGGGACTTGCAGAGGGATCTATGCAGGCAGTGCAATAACTATAAATCAGGAACACATGGTAGAAGAAGAATTAGAAAACAGCTTTAGGATGGCTCCAGCCCAAGAGCTGATATCGACTGGAGTACTGTGTAACTGTCTTGGTTCTGAGATAAGGAGTCTGATGATGACCTCCCCCCCCCCATTCCAGAATAAACAGAAGTAACATGAATATTTGAAAGAGAAGGCTCTGCCAGTCACACTCCTCTGAGTCCAAAAGTGTTCAATAATACAAGTAATTCAAGCTGAGTTAGACTTAAGCAACATTTTGAAGTTATTCTCTCTTAGAGTCCAAAGACAACAGAGGCATAACCAATTTGTGCCCTGCAAGGCAGTTCAAAGGTGTCTAAAAGGTGATAGCATAAAGTTCTAGGTGATAGCATGAAATAATACTGGAGATTCCAGAAGACTTGGCAAAACTTCTTGGTTTCAAAAATTGTCTGGGAAACTGTCGATAGGGGATTTGTAGTCAGGCAGGGACAATTACTCCAGACTGGAGCATAAGCAAAGGAAGGCACAAGTAGCAGTTGGTGTTTTAAGTAGAAGGGTCCCGGATTAGGTGTCTTTGAGTCAAGAAGTGGTTGTAATGTAATAAGACAGGTGAGGTGCAGGGGAGCCATGGTGGAATTGCGGTAGTTTCAGGTCAGGGAGGTAGCTGGATGTCTCGGGGGGGGGGTGGCTTTAACTGGAGCATGCAGAGAGCAGAGCAGATGAAGTATTGCAGATCTCCCTTCCAGGAGATGGGAACTGGTTCGACAGGGAATGCACATTCAAGAGAGCTTGCAGGAAAATGGAAATGGCTGTGGCATGGATTCAGACTCAGGAGCTGACAGGAAAATGGCATGGGTGAATGGCTATTGTCTCTGGAGATGGCAACAGTGGGCAGCATGTATGAACAAAATTTGCAGGCTTGGGAATCCAGGCTTAGGATCCTGCAGTTTTTTGGAGTAAACTGAAAAAAGTTAAAGGGGCTTCCCACATCAGGGCTGTGAAAGCTTAATGGAGGTGACATCAGAGAGGATCTGAGACAGCCACGGTCAGTTCCCTTTTTAGGTCAGAAGAGCAATAGCAATGAGTTTACAAATGTGAAATAAAACAAAACTTTTAAAAATACTCTAAGTTGTATTTATTTTTTTAAGTGTTTTTTTTTAAAAATTGGTTGTTAACACTGATCACTTTAACTATTAGGATTATTGAAAAAAGCAGAAGACCCTGAGAAAAAAGCTGGATTTCTGCATATGGGGAAAGAGTTAAGAGTCTGGTCCCCCAAAATAAAGTTAAAATAAGAATAGCAATAAAATAAAATAAAAGCCAGGCAAAATATAAAATGGCTTCTGGAACAATGACATTTCTATAATGTGGGGGGGGAACTTAACAAGTAGATATTCTTGAAAATAAAGATTTTACAAACCCTTTTTTTTTTTTGGCCTTGACAATCTGTCTTATCTATTAAGCAGAAAAAGTCTTCGTTTGGTATATAGCTTTCTGGTTCTTACAGAGGGGAGGGGCTGCAAATTGAGGGTTGCCAATCTCCTGGGGAGGAGGAAGGAACAGCTTTTGTCACACTTTTCCATAACATAAAAAAAATTTAGAGACTATATCCTGTATTTTTTCCACAATAGACTTATAGTTATGATTCAACAATTCAAAATACCAATGATATTATTATATAGATTTGAAACTGTGCTTCCCTCTTATGGGTTTTGCTCATAACATAAAAGGGTTAAATTGAAGTTTTCTTCCCCGCAAAGAAGGGGGGAATGTGGCATTCCTGGCATTCTTGCACCTAGACTAAATTTCTGTTTTCTTCTCAAGTCATAACAAAGGCAAGATGGCAGAGTAGCTAGGAGAATGAGTTAATTAGGATTATTATTTTATTTCTAAGCAAGGAAAATAAAACTTCTTTTC
>NW_015167091.1:40495-133031 GCF_001447785.1 Gekko japonicus | reverse complement strand
GAGGCTGCATATTTGGGTAAGTCTTGGAAATTTTGGGAAGGAGGTTGGGGGGAAACCCCGCAAGGATGTGATAGCATAACGTACCAAAGTGGCCTTTAAAAAAAAATATTTATAAATGAAGTTTGGAGATCTCCAGGCTCCAGCTGGAGATCAGCATACCTGTGAATTTTCAATTCCTTGAATGCTTTTCTTTCCCCAAAAGGTACTTTCAACTTGGAGCTTGTGGGGAAAGAAAACCTTAAATCTTCTCTCTCTCTCTCTCTCTCTCTTTTCTACGTCTTCTTAGCATTCTAAGGTACCACCAAACACTTTTCATTTTCTCTCTTCTCAATACACGACTTTATAAAACCTTTAGCTATGCAATAAAAACATGCCCTTAGTGGGGGAGCTTTGCTTAAGTGCCCCTCCCCTCTTGTTGCTTCATACGCTTTTCTTCGGTTCAACATACTAAAACCCATTTTGCTTAAACAAGACAAACTTGCAGGAAACACTTTGCTAAAAGGGATGAATATACTGCATGTGGCATTATTTTTCTGCATTTGGAAAAAGAATGGCGTTTGGGGCTTTCCTTTTACAAAGAAAAGTTTGTGCAAAAGAGTTCTGTAGCAACATAGATAAATTGCATTCTGGCTGTGGGAGAGAAAATCTGAGATTTGCAAGGGGAAGCAGGGAGCTCCTTAAGAAAAAATGATTTTAGAGCACAGAGGTTCTGCCTTTTGGAGTTGCTAGAAATAATGAAGATTCTCTAAAAGAAAGCGAAATTAGTATGGGGCTCAGTCATTTTCTTTTAGCTTGAACGTATCTTGAAAAGGTTTTGAAAGTTAAAGAAATTGCAAAGAAATTATGCACAAGAATATTAACAAGAGCAGATCAGAATATTGATCATTAAACATGTACTGAACGACAATATAAATGAAGGTCATTAAGTGTTTGCAAACGATTGATTTGCTGTTTTAGTTTGCTGCGGAAAATGGCATAAAACCACTCTTAGCAGGGCCTTTGTGATAACTAAGAAGGGAAAAAATGTTCTAGCAGGGTGTGTGTGGGAGGGTGCCCATTCCCCCCCCCCCCCGTTTCCCAGAAACCAGGGAGTCAAAGAGAGATACTTGCTACTTGCTACCATAAGACAATAAACACTTTCTTTTTCATTGAGAGATTCTCAGGAGAGGAAAGGGGGCCCTCAGTGGGGCATGATGCCACAGAGTCCACCCTACAGAATAGCTACCTTTTCCGGGGGGCTGATCTCTGCAGTCTGGAAAAATTCCAGGAGGTCTCCAGGCTACACCTGGAGACTAGTAACCTGACTGTCCCTGTTTTGTCATGTGCTGCTGAAATTCCTTGATTAGGCAAGTCTTTATGAAGGGGAAGATCAATAGGCATTCTGTCTTGATGAGAGGGATAGTCAGGTGGTTTAAATTTCTAGTCTTTTGATTTTTCTAAGTATGGCTCAAATTGGGCTGAGTCTCTCCTCAAGGCAGCTAGAGAAACAGAGTATGTCTGATTCACTGCTTCTGTTGTTGGAAGATCTAAATTTGCACTTGAACATGATTTCAGTTCTCTAGAAAAAATGCAGCGTAGGCGGGGCCTCCTGGCAAAGGAGTTCTTATACCCACTACACAGATCCCTTTCAAGGACCTATGCAGCACAGCTGGTCCTTCCAACCGTGAACCTAACACTCACTGGGACGTAGCTCAGGGACAGGTATTTATCTCATGACCGCTTTCGGCAGTCCCACAAGAGGAGACGAACTCTTCTGGAACTTGCAGCTGTCACTCTGCTGGGTTTTGCTGAGCAGCAGGGGAAGGAGGGTCAGGAACCAGCTGAGTTATCGTGTCCAAATTTAAAATGTCAATCTTTGGAGGGGAGGGATCCTACTCCACAGTCCAAGAAAATATATTCAATGTTATAACAATGTTGGGTTTTCTTACCCGTGTGATTCTCAAGCACAAAATATACACTCTAACAAAACTCTTCATTCTAATACTCAAAAATCCCAACCCCACAAACCAAGAGATGAAAAGCAGAAAAGCCCACCCCCGATGGAAGCAATCACACAAAACCAATCAGTTCAGCACACTCCTGTGAGAGTTCTCTGTGGGACGGTTCCCTACATCTGCACTCTGAACACGTGTGTGCACTCACATTATTCAGATGTGCAGGATGGATTGCCCGCGTGATCCACCATTAATCTGTTACCCAAAGTGGTTGTGAGGGTTTCCTGAGTTTGTTGGGGAATTAGCCAGGAAACCCAAACAATGCTTGAGGGGGTAATGAAGCAGGATCTCCACCTATGTTTACAGGAATTTTTCCCTCAGTAGAACTCTCAAAATGAGCCAGGCTGTGATTAATTAATTAATTAATTTATTTATTAATGAAATGGTTTTTATTAAAGAGAATTAAAGAAAGAAATCAAAACACTATATGAACACACATATAAGTTCAGAAAATAAAGGTGGTAGCTTAGAGACAAAGAAGGGAACTTATTCTGAGACTATATTTACCTATCCAAGGAGCAAAGATCCAAGAAGGAAGACGAGCAAAACGAACCAGAATCTCACTCTAAGCAGGGAGCCCAACCTTTTCGGTGGGGGTGTAGGTTACTGGACGTCCAGATACACACACAAATTACTGAACAACGCATGTCTGGTTATACCCCTTGGAGCATGACGTGATTGCTCCTAGAACAATGCTGTGATAGTGTGAGTGAAACAATGTTGTTTGAGCCAGGAAGCATCATAAAGTTCCCAGGAGTTGCAAGTGCAATGTAACACTTATGTGAAATGTCTATTGTGTTTGGTGACCTCCAATTTACCAAGACAAGACAACTATTACACAAAGGATTATGAGTTTAAAATGGTTTTTACTAGGTTTTTACTTAAGATGGTCAGGTAGGGCAAGGTCTTTACTTAGGCTTGTCAGGTAGGAAAAGGTCAGGCAAGGTAGGGAATTGGTTAAATTTACTGTCCTTTTCTGAGAAAATCAATCTTTGACATTGATGGATTTAAAGAGAGAACTGCCAAAAACCAGACCTTTGCACCTTTAGGATCAGTTTTCAGACATGCCTCTGGTCCATATTCGATGGCACAACATTCAATGTGATTGTAGGATCTATTCTGATCTCTTATTTGGAGACCAGGGATGAGTCTTGAATGAGTGACCCTGTGAGATGCTAAGAGAGGGAAGGTTGCTTGTGTCACCGGTTTATAGGTACCAAGCTCATCCGTCCAAGTGAGGAGGGGGTCAAGGCCTAACGACAGAGGAAACCAAGTGTATTTTTACCATATGCTAAGAATCAAATAAGCATATACAATCCATTGCCCCTTCTTATAAAGGCATGTGTGGAAAGCCATGCACGACCTATTTACGTCATGCTATAACAAGCTTGATGTGTACACCTGAGTTGCTCTATTGCAATTCTGGTTCCTACATTTAACAACTGTAAGCAGCCAATTTTAGATATGTACAATGCTTTGCAGTGGTAAGCAAACATGTCTATATGTTTGCCAGGAATACTGTTTTGTAATGAATTATTTATGATTTTAAGCAAATAAACTGAATTGGAAAAAAATATATATGATTACACATTTTAAACAAATCAATATATAGCAAAACATACTTGTAAAGATGTAATGGATCCTGTATGTCCTTGTAGAACAGCAACTGGAGCACACGTTCTGAGGCACCAAACCCTAATAATTTTATCACAACTGCCAGCAGCAATCATTGTGTTTTCATAGTTCACAGCCATATCAGAAATTTCTGCTGAATGTCCTCTAAGCGTAGCAAATAACCGGCCATTGTGAGTTGACCAAATCTTCACCAAGCAATCGTCTGATCCCTGAGGATATATATTAAGAATAAAATTTTAATCTACCTTTCAAATCAAATCAAGCACTCAAAGATGCTTAAGAGTTGGCAAGAGTGCACAGGGTGGAGTTGTCCCAAGGTCACAGTCCAGTAAATGGGGAGGAACCCACAAAAGCTCAGTAACATTTTTCACATGAACAAATGCAACTAAAGTTCAATTTTAGCAATTGAACCTTGGGACAACTCCACCCTGTGCACTCTTGCCCCCCCCCCCCCCACCTCAGTAATAAGGAATTTTTATTTTATGTAAGCAAATTTGCAAGTTTTTTCTAAAAGCACCCACCTGATAGTGATATATCTTTATACTGTTATAAGACAGCACAGGGAGGATCACTGTTCTTCCCACGTGCTAGCAGCATGTAGTACCTTTTTCTTTCTCTGCCGTGTGTGTGTGTGTGTTGCTGTGGCCATTTGCTTCCTTGCACTTGTACAAGAGCGCTCATTACTCTTTCCAGCCACTCAGCCTTTCCTCTTTGTGCTTTTCACTGCTGATAGAGAAGGAACCTTTTCCTTGCATAGGCAACTCTGATTTGTATTTTTCTTTAAATGCTGGTAGCGATATAGCACTATAAGATGTGCCTTGAATTCCAAAGCTCCTTTCCTTTACTATGTTTATTTTTCATCGAAATTTGATTTCTATGGGGTTTGGGGGTATTTATCATCACTTCCAATTCAGCTGAAGACTGTACAAGAGCGGTCCAGCTCGAACATTTCATTGTTCTCAGTCTACCAGAAACCTTTAAATGACTAAAGCTAATTGAAAGCAATTGACTAGATGGGGGACTGGGATTAATTGGTTCCTCTGTTTGCCTGCTGTTTGACAATAGGAACTTTAAAAAAAAAAAAAGTTTGCAGCTTTTAATGTCCAAATATTGGGGTGAACATCTGACTGGAGGGCATGTTTCCAAAGGAGCAAAAATGGCATTTCTCATGCATGAGCATGCCAAGCCTCACTTCTTGTGCATATGCAACAAAAATAAGGACAGGTGGTGGTGCTGTGATGTGACCAATGATGACAGCACTCAATTCAAAAATCCTGATTTTTCCCCCCAACTACACCTGAAAGACAATAAACCAACATAGGAACTGGAAAAATGTGGAGAGGGGAAAAATGTGAGGAATACTCATTCTTAGTGTGATTCTGATGCTAGCAGACTACTAAAAAAACTGAAAGTCACGAGTTTGAAAAAAATCCCTTTGTGGAACTGTAGCTTTTCTATTATTTCATGAAACTTACTATACTGATATTATACTGCTGTATTGGACAAAAATACGGCTCTCTCACACAAACACTATAATTGAAGTTATGTTAATAATAATACTGAAATGTTTTATACATTTGATTAAAGAACACAAACATTTGGAGCCCCATTCTCTGCATTAAGCCTTTTACCTTAAATTCCAAATTAAAGCACAGACACTCAGAAGCAAAGCCAATTTCTATGAGCAGTATTTTGCACAAAAGGAGAATTGTTGTGCATATACACATCAAACAGCTAATTAATTTTACATGCATTAAAGCAAACTGTAGCCATAAATTTCCCAAAGAAGTACAACCCAAATTAACACAATTACAAAAATAACAACCAAAGCAAGCTCACAGTTTCCATAGAAAGTAACTTGTTACTTCCCATTCCAAATAACATACATATTCAATAAAGCCTTGTTGGCCTGGATTTTCTATCAGGATATCTGCTGAGCTGCTGGTGGGTAGGGGAAAGTCAGCCAGAGATCCCCTGCAAGTTTTGTGTCTCTATCATGCTGGGGAAGCCATTCACTGGTTCATGAGGCAGCTAAAAATTCATGATGGTCAGTGGTTCACAAATGAGGACCACAAGCCGAACCGCATTTTCCCAATTTGTGGCCATCCCTAAGTATAAGCACAACAAAGCATGCCATTTCACTGAATTCTTCCAGAGATGTGACAAAGCCTAGCAGACTGTTGCTACCCTGGTCCATTCTGTGGTCCCACTGCAGTCTAAATCATAAATCATTGCCAAGCTCTGACTGAGCAGAATTCTGAGATCTTTATAAAGACCAAGTTTTAAACATTAGGCATGATGCAGACAATTACAAGCAACTTTCCCTGTGCCTGACAAACATGAATAGTGTTAACTCACAGTAAATATTCTGTGTCCAGTTCTATCAAATGCTACACAATAAACTGCAGAGAGATGACCAAGTATTCGCCTATGCATCTTTATATGCTGATACATGCTTCCTGGAAATGAAGAACTGGATCTTGTACACCCGGTCAATTGTTTTGCATAATTTATTTCCACTAAAACAAAAATAAAAAATTACATTAGTGTTAAGAAGTTAAGTCTTTTCTTTTAAAACTTCACACTCATGTGGTCTTCAAGTTAAGAATAAGTCAGTGGCTATTTCTGGCCTTGTGTGGGGGTTTTTTATTGAACATCACCCTTTTTATTAGTTAAGTATCATGACACGTTTTAACTTTGTGGAAGGTTACCCCTCAAAATGTGTTTGCTACCTTTTCTTACTGTATACCACTGTCATGGTTGAAAGAAGCGTAGGTATGCAGTCAAGCTTGTAGTCCCAACTATTTATTTGCCATTATAGTGACATTTAAAATGGACAAAAATTACAGCAACAAATGAACAGAACTACAAAATAATGCACAGCTTCATCCACTTCTCCCAGCACCAATGCCTGTGCTTTAGAGTCATGAGTAAATGTTTCCGACATAAAGACTTGGGGAAGAGAAAAGGCAAGATCATGGCCTTCTACAAAATCAAGCAAATGATCATCTGAATGATCATCTGACACAGCAGCAGCAGGAGTAAAGTATAAAGAGAATTAAGTTTGCAAGCAAATTGGAATAGAACAACTGGTGGTTCAGGTCTTGGAGTGAGCAAGAAACAAATCTACAAGACACAGGCTGCTGCAATTAGTCTTTCTGTGTTTGAAAAAGACAGCATACCAGTAAAACAAATTCCAGCCTGTCTAAAACAGGCAGGTTTTTACTATATCTAGTTCTTGTTATAAAATGTATTAAGAGCTTGTTGACCTCTCTTATACAGTAGAAATTCTTACCTCATGCTATCTTCTCAGTTCTCTTACTCCTACTTTGGTAGAGCTGATATTAAGCATTTTAGTACACAGTACTAAAGAGCATAGTGGGTCCTCAAAGTCATACCCTTCATCATTTGAATAATAACTAAGACTAGCCGATGTGATATAACAAAACAAAGTACAATGAAATTTAGAGAACAAAATATAATTATCTTAGCCTGGTAGAGATGTGTCTTTACAATGTAACTGAGGAAGGCATCATCATAACACTTCAGTCAATGTCACAAACAGAATAAGAACATAAGAGATGCCAATGTTGGATCAGGCCAAAGGCCCATCCAGTCCAAACTCTGTATCACACAGTGGCCAGAAATACCAGTGCCATCAGGAGGCCCACCAGTGGGGCCAGGACATTAGAAGCCCTCCCACCGTTGACCCCCCCCCAAGCACCAAGAAGACAGAGCATCACTTGCCCCAGAGTCCCTATCTATCCCTTGTGGCTAATAGCCACTGATGGACCTCTGCTCCATACGCTTATCTAATTCCCTTTTGAAGCCGTCCATGCTTGTAGCCGCCACCACTTCCTGTGGCAGTGAATTCCAAGTGTTAATCACTCTTTGGGTGAAGAAGTACTTCCTTTTATCCGTTCCAACCCGACCGCTCAGCAATTTCATGGAGTGCCCACGAGTTTCATGGCGTGCCCACGAGTTTCCAGAATGTTTCCATGGAACTCTTAAAATACATTCTTCAGCCATAATACTTCATGCCAGATATACTATGCTCTAACTATTTTCCACTCCTCCCCCATCTACTGTTTTGTACCTTCTAGTATATTTATCTAATGTACTTACCAAGATTTGGTTGTCGAACACAGTTAACGGGTATTTCAGGGGGTCTTCCTCTATAAAGGGCAGCAATGAAAGAGCTTTTCCAAACTGCATTTCTGCTATCTGTAAAGAAGTTCCAGTTGTATGTATGATTCCTTACAGTAACAGTCCTTGCTTCCCTTTTTAAAAGACATTCCTTATGTAGTATTAATTAAATTAAATTAAGTCTAATTCATTAGACATAAAGAAGCTGACAGACACGCGAACATAAGAAGAGCCCTGCTGGATCAGACCAGTGGTCTATCTAGTCCAGCATCCTGTCTCACATACCGACCAACCTGTTCCTCCGGATGGCCAACAACAGGACATAGAGGTCAAGACCTTTCCCTGATGTTGCTTTCCGGCTCTGGGATTCAGAGGTTTATTGCCTCTGAACGTAGTGGTTCCCCTCAGTCATATGGCTAGTAGCCACTGATAGATACATGGAGGATATATCTATCTAATCTACCCTTTTTAAAGCTGTTTACTCCTGTCACCATCACTACATCCTCTGGCAATGAATTCCACATTTTAATCACTCTCTGTGGTAAGAGAGAAAAGACCATACAATCCCAAGGCCTTTTCCCAATCCCTTAACCATGTTTACAGGACAATTAGCCTTTGATAAAAAGGCAGTAAAAGCATTTCAATAAACAGAACATTTGCCCTGGCCCTTTGATCGCCAAAATACCAGCTTCACTTCACTGGTTCCTCGGCCAATCATACATTGAAGTTCACAGCTAAGAATCTTCTCTTAAAATACAGATTATTCCAACAACTACTGCTGCACTGAAGAGGGGAGGGATGCACTCAGACAAAAATTAATCAGTCATGGCGAAGCACCATGTAGAACAACATGTGGCATTTTTGTTCAGCAATCCTAAAATTATCAAAACAGTATATTGAAACCCAGCATTAAAGTGAGCTTCTACAGAAGACTACCATATGTTCAAAGGTGAATATGTCCTGACAGCCTCAATATGTGAATAAGAAATGGTCACATCCTGGTTTGAAAGCTAGCTGTGTATGTTAACATCTGCAACGTTCATATTCCTTTGACTAAAGTTTAACATACTATAAAATTAGAATGTACCTTTTGCTGTGCGCAGTAAGGACTGCCTCCCTGCACCCAACAAGGAGTTCACTCTCGGAATGCTGGGTGGAATCTCCTTATCCAGTATAGGGCCAATCCGTTTACAAATTTGCAGCAAGTGATCTGGAGCCACATGTTTGTTAGATAAGACCTATGCACAAATAGGATTTAGACTACATGAAGAACCACTAAGGTAATATGAATATACACACTCAAACTATTAGCAGCTGCAAACCCAGGCCCAAATACAACATAGCTACACTGCACAAGGCTGCTTTTACACTCCATTCTATATATTTATCAGAACCACTGAACAGTCTTTGCTAGGGATAAAAGCAACAAACATAGCAGAAAGAAACAGTCTTATACCACTGTGACTGCCAACCATCTAAATAAGCATTACAATGGAATCCTGAGTATTGCACTTTTGTACTGTAACCAATACAAATGTTGTCAGAGGAAGTTGTGGAAGCATTAAGCTCAATATCATAGTTCTAAAGTAAATATTTTCAGGATTTAGCGGCACTAGCAGAAGTTACTTGTAGCCCAAGCCTATGCATCTATTAAAAAACCAGTTCCACAAAGTTCAATAGGGATTCTCAAACAAGTTAACATAGGCTTACTGCCTCCACACTTTATTTTTTTTTAAGTAACTCATAATTCAGTCTATTTAACAAGGAAAGCAAGAATACAAACTGAGTTCCACCCTAAGTATATGATATGAAAGGAAAACCTGTAACAATCAAATGTGCTTACTTAAAAATGCATTCAAAACTGGGGTATATTAAGCTTTAACTACCTGTAATATCTGAAGGGGAAAAGTGAAAGACAAAGCAGTTACATGATTCTAAATCTTCACTGCAACGTAACAGGTAATTCCTCTCTGCCTCCACAAACCTCAAAGACCACAAGAAGGGTCCGGTATTATTAAGATGTCTTTTTACAAGAATGCATCCTTAAATATATGCTGAGTCTTCAAAATAAAAATCTTAAAGTTGTTCAATGCAAATCTAGAACCAATCCAAGCCTCTAGTGAAAATAACTCCTTTTTTGATAAAAATAAATCAGACACTAATAATAAAAAAACTTTGCAACAAAAGGGGTTTTTTTAATAAAGAAAATCTGTAGAATTTAAGAACTAAAGCCTTTTTCAAGCTGCCTCATCCTAAATCACAGGCACAAACAAATGCTGGTGGACACATTCTCATGCTCCACCTCCTCTCTGGAATGACATAGTCCGTTTATTTACAGTCCCATATACAGCTTCTGTTAACTAGTTTACTAATAAACCCTTCTCAACAAAGTATAGTAAAGCGATGAAGTGACAAATATTATTTCTTCCACAAATGAACTTTTATTATCTCCTAAACAACAACAAAAAACCTTTGAAAACCTCACCAAGTCTTCATAACTTCTACAGTGTTTTTTGCCTTTCCAATCCAATCTTTTAGGAAGTAACTAAAATAGAAATAAAAGAGAGCAAATCAGAAAGAGGGGCAGTTGAGAGAAGATATAAGAGAAAGCCATTACAAATGCTTGCACCGCAGTATCGAACTTCTCTTTGATTGTTAAAGTGCCATAATAAGACGAGAAAGGTGGAGGAGAGGTAAAATTAAGAAGCAAAAGGAGAGGGGGGAAATCCAGTTAAACACAAAAAAGTAACACAGACCTGGTGCTGCTCCAACTCCTGCACCAGCGCCTGCAGGAGAAAAAAAAAGTAGATATTTAAGGGGAGGGGGGATTTTACAAAGCGCCTCTCTGACTGAAGCGAGGGGGGCGCTATGAAGCCCTTCAGTGCGCGCAGAGTGGACGGGGTGAGTGGGGTGCAGTTTCAAGAGGAGGACTCACCTCCGCCGCTCTCCTGCAAGGCCCAGTGGTCAAGAAGCGAGCTATGAGGAAGTACAGTTCTACAAGAGAGAGACACACAGAGAAAGAGAGATTAATTTGGGGGCTGGGCTATATTGGGGGGGGGAGGTGGTGAGTGCAGGGAGGGGGGGGGATCCCCTTAGGTGACTGTAATTCACAACCAGAAACAGTAAGATGGCGGCACGGGAAGTCCCGCGCGGTTGTCTTGCCCGTCTCGCTCTTCTTTCCGTCAGCGTTTCTCTCTCGCTTCTGTTACCTGATTCAATGAGCGGCAGGGAAACACTGCCGGTGCTGAAGGCAGAACTGGCGGCTGACGAGGACTCGGCCATATCCGCAGCCACCACCGTTGCCAGAACAAGATTAGGGCTCTCTGTCTGGCGCAGCGGGCCAGGCCTGGCTCGACATAGTCCTGTCAGCGTTCCCCCTCCGCTCTATGTGTACGGAAAAGAAGTCCTGCGGGAGCGCGCACGCACTCACTCACGAGCGCCACCCTAGTTCTTGCGCTCCAGATAATCTTTCGGCACAGCTGCCATTACTGCCGAGGAATTTAACACGGCTCTGATGTCTGTCCGCCAGTGCTGGGTTAGGAGTCGCGAGTGAGAGGCAAAAAGTAGTCCCTTTTACAGCAAGTGACACAGGAGCTGACGGGGCAGAAGGGAAAGAACCGTTATGTAATCCACCCACTATCGAATCGGATTTTTTTTTTAACATACTGTAGTGTAGAAAGTGCAATTTAATATGGAAAGCAAGCGCCTGTTGTGAGGAAGAACCGAAATGGCCAAAGCGCGGAAGGAGATAACGTTTCTATTTTAATGACTGGTGTCGAAGAAGAGCATTTGGAGGAGAGGGGCAGAGGCGAAGTGGACTGAAATCTGTTGTGACTGAGGAGAATCTGGTTTGTCACATTTGTATACGGTTCTTCCTCCCACAATACCTGGTTTTTCCTTCCATTTCATGTTCACAGCAACCTTAAGGTATGTTGAGCAGAGAGCGAGCGAGCGTGCATTATCCAACGAACCTGGTTCTTCCAGTCTGACACTCAACCACACAACTACGGTTCTCGGCTTCTACTTGTGGGGGGAGAAAGTTCCGAATACGCCACGGCGTGACACTTGCTCCCAAAACGTGGATGCGCGGCCCTTCGGCTTTAATTTTTCAGTAACCCACTGCCGTCTTTTTACCTTTAACGGTTACATTAACTTTAACCATACCTGGTATACAGTGAAGTAATCCCCACCGTGTTCAGTGCCTAAAGCTGCAGTAATAAGTACCGGGGAAGGAAGAAGGTTTGGATGTGAGAAAACAATATAAGGATATGCTGCTCCTGGTTCAAAATGATTGATATATAATGCAGTCAGATGACACAAGTCTCTTCCATACAGAACTTTAAAAGGAAACAATTTATATCTTGTGAGATACCACATCAAGCTTCAAGACATAAAGGACAGGTTGGGGTTGAGATGGTGTCTGACATATATTTAATATGAATCCTAATCATTATTTTATTTGTATCCTGTGTGCCTGAAAAATATGGTCTTAAGTGATTCACATGGGGGGGAAATCATATAAATACAACAAAAATGTTAATAATACAGTAAATTCACATCAATAAATACAAATAATATTATAAATACTGTAAATATAGGAGAAAAGAATGATCAAATCTCTCTATTAAAGATAAAAATCATCCAGCACAAATAAAGTAACTGCCTATAAAATCACTGGCCAGTACCTGAGCAACAGCTTGTAAAGCCAGCCAACAGATAAAAATCCTAATATCAAATACACAATCCAGATATTCAAAGACCATCAATAATACACAAAAGAAAACACCCATCTCTACAAAAAAGTAAACTTCCACTGAATCATTGGGCAGCCCAACCCTGAGGGCTGCTGTTGCAATGGCAGCTGGCTGTTGGGGTAACAGTGTCAAGGTTTCAGTTTCGCTTCTTTTCGTTCTTCTTCACTGTTCACCTTGCCATGCTTTAGGGGGGAGGGAATTCCTGAGAGGAGTGTGTGTGGGTTGAGTGGCTGCCTGTAGTAGCCATAATTATTCCTCAAGTTGTACCCCTCGGCCTTTTCTCATGGGATTTGGCCTTGGAGACTCTTTCACTAGGCTAGAGTAGATAAGACATTGTATATCTGTCAGGGTTGTCATAGAAATGCTAGTGGCCAAATGTTGATGTATGCATGGGGTGTGGGGTGCATTGGGTTTTACCTATAAGCTCTGAATTTCGTATGCTTTCTTCAGTCCTGACAAAGAACCAGTTCCTATAAGTAAGCATCTCTCTAATAAAGCATCACTGCCAAAAGTGTTGTGGAGAGTTTCTTAACTGGGGATCTGACAAATAGTACAGTAGTACTGTAGTTTTAGGGGGGGACATGCCCCTTTGTGAACACCCTGGCATCCCTAGCAACACGCACCAATCAGAGTAGTGCCCCCTGAGTTGCACATGCAGGCACAGCCAGCCATTTTCTGACAATGCAGCCACAGCTCTCACACCACCCCCACCCAACGGAGCACCAAAGGCCAAGGAAGAAGGATTCAGTAACAACTCCAACAGAAGCATGAGGTGTGAGTACAAGGAGCCCTGAAGTCAACTCACCCCAGGGTGCCCTACAGGTGAATGCCCGAGTCCCAGCCTCTAGCCAACTTTCTTTTTGTTATGCAGGGAGACAGCAGGTCTTGAGGCACCAAGAGGGGAACATGCAGCAGGACTCCTAGCAAAGGATGTCACATGCCCCCCATACTAGACCACTGGGAAGAGGCACTCATGTGCTAGACAGGACCCATGGATCTGAGCCACAGAAGGCCAGGGATGACGGCCAGAAGACAATCCCACCCGTTCCCCTGGCAACAGACTGACTGGCAACGAAACACAAGACAGAGACTGGTCTTGAACCCACATCACCAATGGCCAAAACTAGCACCCTAACCACTGTGCTAAACAGATGGATAGAAAGGAAGAATGCCATCAGGTATTTCAGTATAGCTCTGATGTCACCAAACACCCATCATTTTGGCAGACATACCCCTTCATAATCCCTCCGTGCTGCACTCAAAGGGGTGTTTCAGCCACCTTGCATCCCAGAGCTCTTCCTCTTTGAACTGCCGAGCTGTATAGCTGACCAAATGCCAGTAGTGCTATGGGGGAGTATGAAACCCAGAGATTTGCTCCTCAGCTACAGCAGACACACACACCTTGGACCACCCACCAGCCCACTCCACGTGCAAGCTGCACACAGCAGTCAGCAGACTGCATGAATGGGAAGGGCATGGGAAATGTGGCGGGTTGGCCATGTTAGTCCATTGCAGTTATCTACAATATCTGAAGAGTTGAGCTGTGACCCATGAATGCTCATATCAAAATAAATGTAATTAGTCTTTAAGGTACCACTGGACTTCTGTTTTATTTCACACCTAAATCAAACAGGTCCTGTGGCCTTGTGAAGACTTAACAATATTTATCCCAGCATGAGTTTACCCTCTCATATGTGTAAAGAGGAGGTCATTTCAAGAAGCACTATGAGGAAATTACCGAAGTGGGGTAGGTGTTCAGGCAGTGAATGAAGAGGGAGTGGAGGTGGGAGGGTGCAGTGAGCAAGCCTCCATCTGCCCAACACCAAACAGAGATCATAGCTGAAGAGGAGGAGGAGGAGACTGGATTTATACTCCGTCCTTCACTTGGAGTCTCAGAGCAGCTTAAAAACTCCTTTCCCTTCCCCTTCCCACAACAGACACCCTGTGAGGTTGGTGGGGCTGAGAGAGCTCTGAGAACTATGGCTTGCCAAGGATCATCCAGCAGCTGCAAGTGGAGGAGTAGGGAATCAAATCCAGTTCTCCCAGATTAGAGTCCCACGCACTTAACCACTACACCAGACTGGCTCTCACCAAATTGGCTTTACTCCAGACTTTACTGAAAAGCAGCAAGGGGAAAGTAATGAGATCTGATGACAGTGCTTGAATACTTCCCTCTGTCCAGTGCATCTGCAAGCTGCTATGGGAAACCATGGGAAGATGGGGAAAGCCCTCCCTATCACACCATACCTGTGTGAGTTAAATGGACTTGGGTGGACATCAGTCATGTAGGACAAGGGATCAGTATGGCTGCCTGAGGTTGGGATGCTGCAGGAGCTCTGCTGTGTTGGAAGTGGAGGACTTTGTGTTGTCTCTTGGACCGATTCTGCAAAAACGGTTGTTCTGCCCTTGGTCTCTTGTATCCCCTGGTTGTACTGCTCAATTTCCCACTATTTGCTGCATGGCCACATTTTGACCCGCATCCTAAGGATCAAGAAGATGCGGGGGGATATTGGGGGGAGATGCAGGTCAAAATGCCAAATAGACATATGCAACGATGATGAACAGCACTGTGACCATGACCAGAATAGCCATGCCAGTGGGGTCTGTGGTTGCTTCCACTGGGGCAGAGAACTCCATTTGCCTGGATTGTACCTGAGGGACATGACACCCATCCCCTGTGTGAAGTTAACTTCTACTGTGTCTGTTTCATCTATTGGTGTTGCTGCATAGGGCTTTGATCTGGCAGCACAATAGGTGCCATGGGTGTTGTAAGTTCTATCACATGACTTGGGGCATATGTTTAGTGGGCCTGCCTCAGGTTGCCCCCATATGCACACACTGCTAGCCTTGGCTGTGGGAGCCTTCATTGTCAAGTCAGTGCCAATGGTGTATGTGAGTAGGAAGAGGGAGGAGGATGCAGACTCTGAGGCCAAGGATGTTGGAACCCGGCTTCTGTTCATCCAGCAGTGCATGCTCACCCCTTCCCTGTGTGGAGATTGGGTATTTGTACTGATTCGGAAATGAGATGTTTTAGTCACTCAGCAAGTACATTTACTCTTCCCCTTGAGTGTAGGTGCTAAGCTCTCCCTCTGTGCATTTCCTGCCACCCAAGGGCAACTCTATGAATCCTTAAGATGCATGTCAGAGACTTTGGAGATGGAGGCCCATGCCACACACTTAAATTGAGCTATGGTTCGCTCTGGCTGGGTTTATGTCTTGCTGGGGCAGGGCTGTGATTGGCCATAGTCACCAGCACCCTGTGCTACACAAGAGCTTGTGTGTGGGACTGCATCGCGGGGGGGGGGGATTTTGCCTTTTCCATTGCATGGGCACCTATAGGTTGCACTGCAGTTTTTGCTGGCATCATTTTCCATGAGTTCCTGAGTTGGGGAGGGTGGTGTTCCCAAGTTGAAGAGGCTTAGGGAGCAACATGCCTCTGAGAACGCCTCCTTCTGCTCCAGTGTCGCAGGTACACTACCATATCTCTGGTGGCTGGCTGCAGTGGGGCATAACTCTGAGACATGCCAGCATAACACTTAGTTGGCTTCCTTAGCACTTTCAGCACCCTTCTCAGCACTATCAAATGATTGCAGCATTATTTGAAACTTGTCAGATAATCTAAAACACTGTAAAGAAAAGCATTTTGTTATGTTCTGTGAAAACCTGGAGATATGAGGTAATCCCTGCATTTATGATACTGATCTGTTGTGTCTTTTAAAATGATATACCACTGACACTTGCGCAGCACACATCTATGTTATGTTGGCTATAGCAGAACAAACAATGCAACTATGCCTCATTTGCCCTTGAGAAACCTTTACTGTTTTTTTCTTAAGTGCAGGTACACAAATTGTTTGGCTCCTTTCTTATCTTTGTTATCCTCAAGATGCTATGATACCCGGCTGCTCCTACAAGAGCCATATTATGGAACACATACAGCCTAAACCTATGCATATTTACCAAAAGCAAATCCCATTGAGTTTCCTTTTAAATGTACATGGAATCGGAACCTTAAACAGAACGAGGCCATGTACTGGATCTGTGTCAATTAGAGTGTCTTCCAATGATGCTTCCTAGCTCTGGTGAAAGGGTACTGGCTGTATTCTTCTAGAGCTGAAACCTTTAAGTCCAACCCCATACGACAGAAAACTACAATTAGGCTGTCAGGATTAAATGCCTAAAGAAATCCTATAAATAACTACTCATCAATGGGTTAAAGATTGCAACCATACAGTGTAGCTTCTATAAATAAGAACATACATTTTTGGAAATGGAAAATCTCCTTTTAGGACTTCAGTAAATCACAATGATTTACATGGGTGTGTCTTGGCAGGAAGGCTAGTAACTTATTTGCAAAGCCTAATGTCAGAACTATTCAGATGGGAAGGTAGTATGTGGGGAGCCTACCTTGCTTTTCAGCCATCAGTGCCAGAGAACTGGTCTTTGACGGTAACATCATTCAGCCATACGAGTTTACAGTGCAATCCTAAACAAAGTTACACCCTTCAAAACCCAGTGACTTCAGTGGACTTAGAAGAAGAGTTGGTTTTATACCCCGCTCTTCACTAACTGAAGGAGTCTTGAAACGGCTTACAATCACCTTCCCTTCCTTTCTCCGCAACAGACACCCTGTGAGGTGGATGGAGAGAGTTCTGAGAGAAGTGTGACTGACCTAAGGTCACCCAGCTGGCTTCATCTGGAAGAATGGGGAATCAAACCCAGTTCTCCAGATTAGAGTCCGCCACTTTTAACCACTACACCAAGAAAGGTGTAATTCATTTTATGATTGTGTTGCTATACTACTGCAGTCAGTTTTGAATATTTAAAAGCTGGTGGGCATGAAACCACAAATATTTCCGTATTGTTGCTAATTTGGTTGTTAAAATATTGATCACAGGATCTTTGACCTTAAGTCTAACACACCTATGGCTTTCAGTTAGCATGTGCATGTTAAAGGTCATTGAGATAACAGTTTGTTTCTTGGTGATTGCATAACTTGATCAGTAGAGAAGCCTTGAAGTCTGTTCCAGGTATATGTATTAAGCCATCTGAGATAGATGCTGGAGAGAAAAAACACAGCATACAGTTTAGAAATAAAACATTATGGTGCAGAATAATTTCATCAAAGGATCACCTTTTCAACTCAGAACAGTGGCTTTTCTAGTACTTACAGAATCATACATTTTACGGGGACCCGGGGGGGGGGGGGGTGTCTGACTGAACCTTACGCCAGCATAAGTCCCAGATACGCCTGTGTAAGTGGCACTTATGATGGTGCAGGCCCCTAGCGTCGTGCCATTGCTCGTGGGCAGTAGCAGTGGGCCATGGCAGCCAGCCATTGCTGCAACTGAGATGTAGACCCATGCACCAGTGTGATTGTGGGTGGTTCTGGGGACGTGGCCAGAGTTAGTCAGCTCCCTGTGCCCTTTTGACCAGGGAATGCCCCCTGTCAGAGGCGGAAAGTTACACCAACCAAAAACATGGTGTAGCCCATAGGCACCATGGATCTTGAAAAACAAGGTGTCCCCTCCACTGTGGCGCCACCCATTAGGCTTGGAGGAGCTCAGAATGCCAACTACAGGCTCATCCAATCACTCCCCTCCCCACAGCGGCCAAGCCCCCTCCTCAGTACCCAATCATGCCCCCCCACACACAAATACTTCCAGCAGGACAATGCACAACTCAGTAGTTAGGGCATGTAGCACGGGACTCTGTCTCGGAGCTCCCTGCCATGCAGATTTAGAGCAAGTAGTGAGGCACTTTGGTGGTGGCATAAGCACAGAAGAAGAAGAAGAAGAAGAGGAAGAAGAGGAAGAGGAGATTGGATTTATACCCTGCCCTTCACTACCCAAAGGTGTCTCAGAGCGGCTTACAAACTCCTTTCCCTTCCCCTCCCCACAACAGACACCCTGTGAGGTAGGTGGGGCTGAGAGAGCTCTTGACAGAAACTGCTCTTTTTCAAGAACAGCTCTTATCAGCACTATGGCTTGCCCAAGGTCATCCAGCCAGGTGCAAGTGAAGGAATGGGGAATCAAACCCAGTTCTTCCAGATTAGAGTCCGTGCACTTAACTACTACACCAAACTGGCTCTCAGGGCACTTAGCACCACAGGGTGAGCACTTTGCACTGACATCCAGGGAGGAGAGTAAAGTCTGTACTCTGTGGCTGACCTCTCCCATTTCAGACCCCTAACAAGTACTCCACCTTCAGAGGCTCGACCCACAGAGACAACCGTGCACCAACAGGTAAGCACAGGCAAGGACTTCAACCCTGAACTCCCACTCCCCTCAGTAGGGCCTGGGTGCCATGACAGCATCTCCTGCACTCAAGGCCTGTACTGAGTGCGTGCGTGGGGCAGCAGGAGCCACAGCTCCCAGCACCATGGCCTGATATGCCATGGGAAAAGTTTCCTGGAAAGTTGACCTGGAGATATGGGGGGTGGGGGCATGCTCTGTCAGTTGCCTAGTTCCCACCCTCAGCAGACCACAGGCCATATGGAGGGGCTGCAGCTGCTCTGCTGCATGTGGCAATCCAGCTTGGTAACTGTCCTTTAACTCATTCCCTTGCAGAATTGGAGACTTGAGCTGCAACTGCCGTGGCAGATGGATTGCGAGCAAAGCAGGAGGACTGCACCACTGGACAGGTGAGTGTGAGTTGACTGGTTCCATCATGCAGCTCAGGGGGTGGGTGTGATGAGCCCTTCCCCCCTCCGAGCTGTATATGCAGACCTTGTCAGGACAAGACATCCATGGCTGAGGCTGGCATGGAATTCGCAGATGGTTGCCATGGCTTGTTTTTCTGTTGTGCAGGTGGAGATTCAACAGAAAGACTTGTGGGCATGGCAAGTCCCCACCACCACCATGCACTCTGCTCAGTCCACTGTTCCAGCCCTCCTCGTGGAATGGAGCATCCTGCCCGGGAAGCCCTTCCCAGTTCCACCTGCAATGTCATCCCACTTCTGCACATGCCATGCCAGGGTCCCTCAGTTTCTAGGGTGGCAGTGGATGGAGTCCTCACCCCTGCCATGGATTCCAGTGCAATAAAGTCTCTGTCGTTCCACATGCTGTCTGTGGCTTGGTTTATGCTTCATGACAGGAGTTTGGTGTAGTGCAGGGGTGTCAAGCATGCGGCCCGGGGGCCGGATTAGGCCCCCAGAGGACTTCCATCAGGCCCGCAGTGAAACTGGCCATCTCCTGCTTCCAGTTCTGCTGCTGCTGCATCATAGCTTGCTTCGCCAGACTCTCTTAATCACTCAGCCATTTCATGTTTTAACCTGGGTCCTAGACTCAGAACTCTGAGCATGAGATTTTTGTCATGAATGTCAAAATCAAAAGTAGGTTTGCAGCTTACAGAGCTAATGTTTTAAGCGTGTTTTTATTTTAAGTAAAAAAAATCTTTGTGTTTGTGTCCTTTATAAAGTTTATATCTCCGCTACCTGGCATTACATTTTATGACACACACGGCCTGGCCCAACAAGGTCTCATTTATGTCAGATCCGGCCCTCATAACAAATGAGTTCGACACCCCTGGTGGACTCTAATCTGGAGAATTGGGTTTGATTCTCCACTCCTCCACATGCAGCCAGCTGGGTGACCTTGGGTCAGTCACAGTTCTCTTGGAGCTCTCTCTGCCCCACCTACCTCACAGGGTGTCTTTTGTGGTTAGAGGAAGGGAAGGAGATTGTAAGCTGCTCTGAGACTCCAAGTGAAGGCTGGGGTATACATCTAACTGTTCTGCTGCTGCTGCTTCTCTGCCCCACTCCCTCGCTACCCCATCTGCCACTCCCCCTGCAGGGTTCCTGAAGACATGTCTCAGAGGAAGGGCTCTCGGCTGCTGTGGGTGGCTGGGGAGGGTTGTGCAGGTCCCACTGGTCTTAGTCACCCTCTATACATAGCAGGGAGCCAGCCGCACAGACAGGTTCCCTCGCTCACCTCGCAGGCTGCTGTGTGAGGGGCCAGAGGATGAGCCAGCTTCTCGTGGTGGTTATAGCATGAGCCTAACCTGGGAGACCCAGATGGGCGGCCTTGGGCCAGATGCACACCCTCAGCCTGACCAACCTCATGGGGTTGTTGTGAGCATACAACAGAGAGGGGAATGCTATAAGCCATGGGGGTGCTAATAAGGTGAGTGAATGGATGAGACTCCTGTATGTCTGCTCCAGGAAGGGGGTCCTATGGCACTCAGGGTGGGGGGAGAGGCATTTGTGCCAGTAGTGTTGAGGGGGCAGGGGATCATGGGAGTCACAAATGACAGCAACTGTGTGCCTGTCTTTGGCGAGGGTCTCTATAAGGGGGATGGGGCAGGAGAATGGGGCTCTCCCAAGCTGCCCTTCCCCACCTCCTAGCTGTGATGTGCAAAGGCATCTGCCCCCGTGACTGCCACTCCCATAGACCCAAAGTGCCCCACTCCTCATGCCACCCATGCCTCAACACTATGTACCCTGTGGTCGAATCGGCATGGATGCAGTCTCGTAAGCAGCCAGTTACACTTTCCCCCTCCGCTTAGTTGCAGCATAACTTGCCCCTTAGGATATGGACTAGTGCTGCCAAGGTTATACGGTGGTCAGCTGCTGCAGTGCAGGCACAACTTAGACTTGTTCTGCCCAAAGCTTAAATTTCTTTGTGGATTTGCCCAGCCAGTTGGTGTGGAAGTGATATCCATTCCTTGATTGACAGGGTTTAGCCAATTAGCTAAATTGATCATACACACTAGAGGTCCCCAACCTTTTTCACCCAGCAGGCACCCTTTGGAATTTTGGGAGGGGATGGTGGTACCTCAAAATGACTGTTGCAGGAGGCAGAGCCAAACCCAAAACGGCTGCCAGAAGAGGTAGAGCCAAATACAATAACTTTCTCCTTGCTTTGCAAAAAGAATTTCAGAAGAGGCATAAAGAAACAGTGAAAAGCCAGTGGTGAAGAAGGGAGACTAAGGGGGAATAAAAAGGAAACCCAGGAGGAGGAATGGATCCATAAGCCTAAATCCTTACTAGGTTCTATCTGATCCGTCAGTGGCCACTACAGCTACAGCATCTGTGGACACCTCTTTATTTGGATGTAGCCAATAACAAACCCTGCCTTACAAAGGCCCTGCCCAATTTCTGAAGAGTACCAGGGGAAATATTGGCAGATACCACATTGGGGAATCCTAATACACACTTTAAAATACCACAGTTTGTTTTCTGTAGGGCTGCCATGAAAGACTGTTTGGAAGCTTCAGTTTGTAGTGCATTTGATTAGTTTCTAGGATCATGTCTGTGATGCTGAAAAATCTGCATTGGGTGCACTTTAGCTAGCAGGCACCATTTCTCAGAGCTGGTTATCACATTTATACTGTAAATCTTTGGGAACCTGGATACTTAAAAGGCTGCTTGCTCATCACATTAGATTATCTTTCTGTATGCCCCAGCTCCTAGATGGGTGGTTACCAGAGAAGGCCTTTTAATGGCAGCTTTTCAGTGGAATTGCCTTCTCTTGTGCATCCATCACTGGATCTGATATTCCCCTCTAAACATGACTAATGCAATGGTTTTTGCATTGCTGTTGTATCTAGTTTTTCTCCAACTCTCTGTAGATACATCCTAGTTTTAGTTGAGTCACTGGCTTTACTGCTGTTTTAATCAGTTACGTTTTAATTGATTTATTGCTGATTTGCACTATCGTTTTATGGCTGAATTTTGTCTGTTAACCATCCCGGAAACCTGATGGCTGAAGGAATGTAGACGCCCCTTATGTTCTAGTATTACAACCACAGATTACCTTCACATTAGATACATTAAACCATTTCTAGTTAGTTTTCAGTCAACAGAAAGCCAAAAAACAGTTCATAACCAAGATTTTATTGGTTGTTCAATAAACCACACAGAAAATTTGTACAGATTTCCCCCCCAATAATTTGAATGTAAACCGCATAGTTGTCATCCAACACGCTATGACTTTTGATAAATCGTTCTTTCAAAATAGAAAAGTACCAGTGTTTCAAATACTTTCTGTGAAGTTACAGCTGTTTAACTAGAAGTGCTTCCTACTGTTGAACAACACACACACTACACACCCAGATTTCTAATCTTTCACAACACAGTTACAAAGCTGTTGAAAAAATAAACTACCACTGCCAAAAATAACTGTCACAGATAAAACAAATCTGAAACGGAGATGCAACATCAGGGAACAGTTTTTAATGAGGAAGCAATTAATTTTGTGACATATCGAGGATAAGTGTTAAACATGAAAACGTTTTCCTACTCATCAGAATGCCAGAAGTCTTATTCTGTGCACACTTGTTAGCAGATTATAACAATCATCCCTCAAATCTACAGCAAAGGTGTGCAATTTATTTGCCTCTGGAGAACATATCGGTATATACTGAACTTTTATATATATTCAAATACAGCTGAATTCATCATTATAACCAGATTCCTGCATAAAAATAATGTTGAAGGGCCACATTTAAATTGTAAGTTGCCCATCCTGGCTTGTGGAATGTTAAGTAATCACAACTTAACCCCCCCCCCCTTAATTTAGTATTCCATTAAAATACCGGTTGTACAGACAGTAGACAACCACTACATGATTTTTACCTTTTAAGCAAAAGCATTTACACTCAGTTACAATAAGTGGGATATGGGGGGATCCTCTCATGTTTAAAACTGTGTTTTCTAAAACCTCTAAAAAACTTGCATTTACAAAATAGTTGATAAAAATATTCCTCTGAATTGTACAAGATGGTGGTACAAGAACCACTGCTAAACACTTTGTACCAGATGCTACTCAGATTTTGCTTCTTTCTCTCCTGCTGCTTCAGATACTGGGACCTGAAGAAGGGAAAAATACACATAGGTTTTATAGTTCAGAACAAATAACTGCCAATATATTTTAGCTTAAAAGCATGCAAAATCTTTTAGCTCCTTTTAATCAGCTTTGAAGGGAAAGGGCTAACAGTGGCATTTACTAAAATCTACTTTAAGTGCCCTTGTATTGCTTTTTGAATGGTAATTTGAGCATCTAGTGCCAATGCTGACTACTACTCCTTCCTCTCCTTTCTGCCTCATCAATCCCTAGCAGCACAGGGCCTGTAACTTTAGAACTGTGTGGCGTTCATAAATAACAAAACCTTGGGCACAATTCTTACTTCAAAATAAAAACTTGTTAGTCTTTGAGGTGCCACAAGACTCTTTATTTCTGCAGCAGACAAATATGGCTACCTCTCAGGTATTGAAGCTTTTTTAGTAGGTCATACTCTCATTTAACTTGGGGAAATTACAGAAGCAAGCCTGTAAAATTTTACCTCGTCACTTTTTGCTTCTCCATTTTCTGTAGGCAAGTGATCCTTCACTTCATCTTTGTTAATCTCTGCAGCTTGCTTCCCCTTTGGTCCCCTTTTCCCTTTAATTTCGGCTTTCTTTTCTTCAGATTTATCCTGTAACAAATTAAAACAAATTATTAGCATTTGTTCTCTACAATCACAGTTTTAAATCATTAATCTAACAGACTGGAAATAAAAATATTTATATACAGCCTAGACCATACAAGATCATACGGACCATTTACCAGTGAGATGCCTTTGCAAGGTAAGAACATAAGAGAAGCCATGTTGGATCAGTCCAACACTCTGTGTCACACTGTGACCAAAACCAAAGTGCTATCAGGAGGTCCATCAGCAGGTCAGAACTCCAGAAGCCCTTCCACTGTTGCCCCCAAACACCAAGATTACAGAGCATCACTGCCCCAAACAGTGTTCCATCTATACCTTGTGGCTAACAGTCACTCGTGGATCTCTGCTCCAGATGTTTATCTAATCCCCTATTGAAGCTGTCTAGGCTTGTAGTCACCACTACTTCCTGCAGCAGTGAATTCCACATGTTAATTACTCTTTTATCTGTTCTAAGCCTACTGCTCTTTAATTGAGTGCCCACGAGTTCTTGTACTGTAAGAAAGGGAGAAAAGTACTTCGTTCCCTCTATCCCATGCATAATTTTGTAAACCGTCATGTCACCACGCAATCGTCATTTCTCCATACTAAAGAGCCCTAACCTCTTTAACCTTTCCTCTTTCCCCATGACTGCTGAATTTACTTGGGGAGCCTTTGGTTTTTAATTTTTTTAGGCCCCCGGAGGGGATTTTTTATTGCATTTTTTAATAGACTACAAACTACAACGAAAAATTGGGAAGGGGTAACTACATCTAGAGAGAAACCACAACTAACTAAAACCCCAAGTATAGGAGATCATAACAACAGCTTATATAAATGTTAATCTTAAATTGCTAGTATTACTTTGAACATAGTCGGCTGTGCTAATTTATCTTTTTGTCCAATGTTTTATCCATTTAAGAGAACCCCCAGAGCATCCCACAATAAAACTAAAGTTTAAAGGCACAATTCAGAGTCCTTCAGCCTTCATTTTGTCTTATCTTTTCTAATCCTCAATTTATATGTACGCTTGGGGGCAGCCACCCCCTTATCAGAAAGAGAGTCCTCGTCGGAAGACCCCGAGTCCAATTCGCCACTGGATTTGCTGTCATCTTCTTCCTTCTCGACCTCGGCTGGCTCTGTCAGCTGCACTCTCAGGAACTCATGTGCTTTGGAAACAGAGACAATCTTTTTTTTTAATCTTGTAGTTTGAAAATGACTCCTTCTGGAATTAACCACCTGTAGACAATACTGTTTGTTTGAAGAAAAAGGATTAAACCTTTATATTTCTTTCTCTTTTATCTTATTTCAAATGGAATGTCTTTTAGAATCCTGATGGTGTTGTCCCTGATTTTCAAGGGTGTTCCTGTAGTTGCTTTCAGGATAGAATCTCTCACATGTCGCTTTGAGAATCTAGCCACTATTTCCCCAGGCAGATTATTCTTTTTGATGTACACAGAATAGGACCTATAGACCACATCCATTTTGCTTGCAAAATACTCCGCTTTCAAATCTGTAACTGGGGCCAATGCTTCACTCAGGAGTTGCTTTAGATTCTCACCTTTTAATTCTGGGACCCCTTGAAGCCGTAGGACCAAATTTGCTTTTTCCATTTGCAACTGTAAAGGTTGTGATCCTTCCGAGGCGTGTTTGTTTTCCAGCTTTTGCACCTTTTTCTTGACTTTTTTGGCATTGGCGTCCATTTCTTTCACCTTCCCAGCCGTTTGCTCCGTTATTTTTAAAGTCTCAGTCAGTTGGAACTGCTGAGTTGCAAGATTCTGGTTTAGATTCATCAGCTGTTGTTCTATGTTAGTCATCTGGTCCAACAGAGGGCGCAAGGACTCTGCCAACATTTTGGTGAGCTCGGTGGTCTCTTCCGGTTGAGGGCTCAAGATTCCAGATGGCTTCACTTTTACTGGTTTGTCTTTCTCTGCCCTTTTCCCCACCATCTTTATGGATTGTTTACTTTTATGAAAACTTGCTAAAGTCTCTGAAATACGCCCACATGCTTATCCACGCTCTGGTAAGTCTCTCAAAACAGATTTCAACGCTTTTTCTTCTGCTCCCCCCTTAGTATTGTGTTGTTTAATTCATGTGTATGGGAGGGGCCCCTCCCCCGCTCGCTTTTTTCGCCGTTCCCTGGGGGTCGCTTTCTTTTTAAATTATCGTTTCGCTTTAACCTGACTCACAGTTCATTGTTGGTCATACGACCTTGCTCGGCATACGTTCAAAATGCTCGATCTCCAACGCTTGTCCCGGTCAGCAGCTCTAGATCCATACGGACACTCAGCGGCAGGACCATCAGGGCGGAGGAGCGCCTCAATTCCCCAGCATCGCGATGGCGAAGAGGCCACCCCTCAAAAGCCCCATGGCTAGGAGCCTTTTGCCAAGGCTCGGGGGGGGAGCGACCCGTCGCCCCACTCCTTTCCGCTGGTGCGCAGATAACATCCCTGGGAGGTCCGGGAGATGCGTCCGTCAGCGTGTCGCTATAAACCGGAAGCTCTTGGGGGGAGCCTTTGATGAGCAACTTTATCAAAAACTTTCTGGAAGTCTAGGTAAACAACACCTACATGTCCATGTTTGTTTACCCCCTCAAAAACGATAAGGTTAGTGAGACAAGACCTTACATTACAGAATCTATGCCAATTCTTCCTCAATAGCTCTTGTTCATCATTGTGCCTACTACTTCTATCTGTAACAGATTCCACCACTCACTTACCCGGTATCAACGTTAGTCTGACCGGCCTGTAATCTGTCAGATCTCCTCTGGAACCTTTTTTTAATGATCTCAAGACTAGTATGGTCATTTACCTGTGATGGCAAAAAGCCCTTAGATACCTATCTTCTGTAAATGTTGTCATCACCACAACTTACTGTAATGAATTCTCCAAAATGATTATCAAAGAACCTTGCCTGGATCAGACCAGTAGTCCATCTAGTCCAGCATCCTGTTTCACACAGCAGCCAAACAAACAGGGCATAGGAACCAAGGCTTTCTCCTGATGCTATCTCCTAGCACTGGGATTCAGAGGTTTGCTGCCTCTGTATATGATGGTTCCATTAAGTATTGTCTGAAGAATTTTTGCCTGTCCTGAGCATAGTGACAGTTTCTTTGGAAGACTAAGAGTTCCAGAGTTATGGAAGAACAAAACTACCTAAGTCATTTGCTGCATCTCATAATTGTATAACCCTGTCATTTTCCTTCTACCCAGACACCTTGTCCCTCTGAAATAGAAAGCTTCACATGCTTTAGCCTTTTCATGTAGAGAAATCCCCAAAGTTTGCAAAAAAACAAACAAACCTGGCCCTCCCCCAAATGTGTGTGTGTGTGTGGGGGGGGGAATCGAATCTCCTTCAAGCCGTTTCACAAATTAGGAGCCACCGCAGAATAAGCATGAATGGGCAGTTGCTGATCTTACCAGTTTGCTGAGTGGCACCCTCAGAATGGCAAGGGATAGCAGAGTCCAGCAAGTATGTGGATCTAAGGCCATTAAGGGCTTTGTAGGTGATAACCTGAACCTTGAATTGAACCTGGTAACTGGTAATCAATGGAGTGACTACAGAATGGGTGTGTAACATGCATGTTCCACCCAATGTTCCCTCTAAGCTGTGGAGTCTTGTGAGCAAAAATTCTACTTTGTGAGCTACTGGCATTAAAGCGGTGAGCGAGCGATTTGGCTACTGCATAAATCAGTTTGCTCTGCAGCCGTCCTTTCCTGAGCTGAGACAAAAACGTGTGAGCCGGAGGCTAAAAAACTGTGAGCTAGCTCACACTAACTCAGCTTAGAGGGAACACTGGTTCCACCTAATGCTCAACAGTAACTGGGCTGCAGCATTCTGCACCACCTGAAGTTTCCAAGTTGACTTTAAAGGCAGACTCATGCACATGAAAAGGCTTATACCTTGAATAAAACTTTGTTGGTCTTAAAGGTACCACTGGACTCAAACTTTGTTCTCATGGAGAGTACATTACAGTAGTCTAGCCTTGATGTAACCATAGCATGGATCCACATGACCACCTTCTGAGCTCAGTGAAGCTGGAAGAATGCATTTTTCATAGCACCATTAACTTGCTTCTCCAGCAATGATACTGGACCCAGTATAACCCCTAGACTTTTTAGTCAGCCAGTGTGGCTGGAACCCATCAAAAATGGGAAGCATAATGTCTTTCAAAACCTCAGCCTTCTCAACCAACACTACCTCCATCTTGTCAGGATCGAGTTTCAACTTGTTCATCTGTAGCCATTTAACCAAAGCATTAAGGCACTGATTAAGAGCCTCTACAGCATCACCAAGCTATTTGATTAAAGAAATACAGAGCTGGGTATGATCAGCATATTGATGACAATCAACTGCCAAACTACAATGGATTTGGCCTAAGGGAGATTGTATGACATGAGGAATAGTTGAGCCTTTTAGTCCCACATTGTTGACAACTGGTCTGCAGTAGCAACCTGCAGACCTGCCCATAAGGAATGCTTTAAACCAATCTAAAGTGCATCTCTTAATCCCTAGTTCTACCTCCAAATGTCTCAACAAGATGGCATGGTCCACAGTATCAAAGTTCAATTCCAAAAGTAAATCCAGAAAGAGCAACACAGAGGGGAACCTCTTCTCTGCATTCAAATAACAGATCACTGACAAAGGCCACCACCGTCTTGATCCCATAGCCCACCCTGAAGCCAAACTGACCTGACCTCTAAATTATCAGCACATAACAGAACATATCAATTATTCTTCAAATCAAGCCAACACCATGCATATCTTGGGATAGAACTAATTTGGATCCTTTTGTTCTTTTCAGTGAGGGTAAACAACTAGGGATGGGCACAAACCTGCCCACGATCCTAAATTCTCAACTAAAACCACCTGTGTCATGATTCGCAAGTCAAGGTCCGTGCGATTTTGCCCTAATGAGACTTCTATGACCCTCCACTTGGTTTCTGGAGGTTTGTGCAACTCGTGGTGGTGCATGTTGGCAGCATCCACAGCAGGGGAGGATGGACTTCTGCAGCCCTGGAAACACCGATAGTGGCCCTCCAAAGCTCGACAGGCAGCGCTGGCCACCAATAAGAAAGCTCCTATTTTGCATTATGGGAGTAGAATGATATGTACCTCTGCCCCAGCTCACATGCAGCCTTTGTTCTCTATTGGCAGCAAGTGTGCTGCGTGGCAGTTAAAAGCAGAGAGGGAAGGGAACTGGAAGTCATTCCTGTGAACAGTGCGGTTGGGGGTGTTTGGTGCTTAGGGCTGTGAGGCATTGTCCTTCTGCTCATGCCGAGCAGAGAGGCTTTAACTTCATTGGTTCCTTGGCTGAGGACCCCTCCCCTCAATTGTGACTACTAGCTCTGGCTGGCTGGGATTGGAGTGGACTCAGGGCTCTGAGCCACCTGTCTCTCTGCTCACACTGGGCAGAGGGGCTTAGCTGCTGGTTGCCTTGCCAGAACCCCCTCCCCAATACTTATTTCTGAACAAACACCTCTCCCCGGCTGTGGTTGTGTCAGGTGGATGCAGGGCTCTGAGCCACCTTCTGCTCATACTAAGCAGAGGGGCTTAATTACTGGGCTCCTTGGCTGAAGACCCACACCCTCCCTCATTGGGATATGTGAACACCTCTCCCTGGCTGTGGTGGTGTCTGGTGCACTCAGGGCTCTGAGCCACCCATTTGTCTGCTCATGCTGAGCAGAGGGGCTTAGCAACTGAGCTCTAGCTTTTGCCTTGGTGTGCCCCCCCCCCTTTATATTAGATATGAGACAAATATGTAACAGAGCTGTAGTTGTACAAAGGGGATAGCAACTGGGAAAAGACACGCATTAAAAAGGTGCTGATCAGTTAGTTAGCATTGGCAACAAATGCTCCAGAGTGGCCAATATACTATATACAATATTGTGCTCTTGAGTGTTCAAATACTTGAACTCACAAATTGTCTCAACAATCCTTAAAACTCTATAGGTAGGTCAGTATCATCCCCCTATTCAGCCAGATCCAACAAAATGCGAGAGTGCAGATTCCCCTACTTACCCACCCCCACATTCAAATCAACACTTCATACGAATTTCAGTGTTTTCAATGTAGGCTCTCATTTTGTATGCTTTCTGAGGTTTTGATTTTACAAGTTTTATGAACAACCCTATATGCACCCTCAAAAGGTCTACTTAGTACTAGATAGATAGATGCTGATTTTATTAATTGTTCTCAATTGTTTCTGTTCTCAAGTCATTTTAAAAGATTTTTATTTTCCTCTATTCATGAAAATGAATGACAAACTACAGATGAAGCTGCCTTATTCAGATTCAGACCATGGCCTGTGAACCTTATTCAGATTCAGTCCATTGGCCTGTCAATGTCATTGTTGTGTGCTGACTGGAAACAACTCTTTAGAATGTTTCACATCACTAACTGGAGATGTGCATGCAAAGACCCAGGTTCAAAGCCCCACAACTACCATGGAATGTCTCTAGGTGGCCTTAGGCCAGTCACATTTTTTCAGCCTAAACTACTTTAAAGGCTTGTTATTCTGAAAATGGAGGTGGAAGAACAACATTCTAAGCTACTTCAGGCCTCCATGGAAACAAAAGCTGGATATAAATAAATATCAATAAAAATACTTAAACCCTATGGAGAAACTGGTTACCATTATATTTGCATGCAAACACTTTTTACATTTGGAAGAGATCTGTTGGAGTAAAAGAAATTCCTTACATCTGCAACTGCATAAAAACACTGCAGCATAAAATGTAGTATACATATTAGCAACAGGAATTTTAAAAATATTCCCATATTCAGACAAGTTCCAAAGCAGCAAATTTAGCATGCCTAATTTTTATTTGTGTATGTACATAAATGTGTATTTAAAAGTTTTAAAAAACCCTCACCTTTGAAGCTGCCTTTTTTGGCTTGGTTTCAACTTTGGCAGGAGCAGGTTTCTGGTGGGAAAAAACATTCACTTACTAAGTTTTCCTTCCAAATAACTAGTACAATAAAAACTGAAAACAAGAAAAAAGGTCCCTACTTACAGCTGACAATCGTGCTGATCGCCTCTTAGGCTAGAGCAAAAAGAAAGATTATGAATTTACCTTGGTACATATCTGGCTTAGAAAACATTAATCGAATATGCTTATGCGCAAGATCACAATGTATAAACATCTATAGCAAAGGAATATTTTCTACAAAGTATTTATTTAGAGATGGCAACCATTCATCTCATATTTATCAACACAAAGCCTAAAAAGTATAAGATCAGATGTTCTGTCAATGTGCATCAATTTTTAAGGAAATGTAATTATAAAGCTATTAACTTTTTCTCCCTTCACATTGTACATATATACATCACATTATTTTCTAACGAAAAGAATATTTGTTAAAAATGGACCAGTCCCTCCAAATCTTCATTACACCACCAATTCTACTCACCTCTTCTTCAGCAGCGTTAACCTGAAACGGAACACATACTCAGTTAAGAAAGCACCAACTCCGCATGCGCACTACCCGACAGGAGGCTTCATAGAGAGCCGTGGCGTCATCGCGCTCACGCCCCCCCCCCTTCCCGCCGCTATGTTCAGATTTCGAACCTGAAACTGTCCCCACCGTCTTAAGCGACGTCAACAGAAAGTTCCAGCCTTTAGAACCCTGCGCGCGGCTCAGAGCTGGGCCTTCGCAGAGCCTCTCGTGAGGGAAGCACGAGACTGGCAGGACAGAATTCTGAGGGACAGCGATGTCGCGGCCATTTCCAACCGTCACTCCTTCCCTCCTCCTCTCCCCAATTTATTATATTAGCGCCAAACTGTGGGACACAGAGTGTGTGTGCGCGGGGGTGGGGGTAGAAATATCGTCTATAAAAACAACATCAAAATAAAGTGGGTGGGAGGAAGGTGATTTTTAAGGGAGAAGCGCGCCATAGTCGCGCGTTAAAGGTACGCGTGCGCCCGTCGCCAACCTTTCTTTTCGGCATGGCGGAGCAAGTGGCAATGCCGGACGGCGACCGTCAAGCTTTCCTTGTTTTTCCCCCCTTAGCGGCACGCAGCGGAACTGGAGCGCTTGTTCTCGCAGCACGAGCAGCAGTGAGTGGTACTTCTCGCGTCTGTCGCCTACTAGATGCTCGATTCTCACTACTGCGCACAGACTAGAGCCCGCCCGCTTGCCACCCCCCTCACCTCCTCCTTCCCGCAACCATCCCAGCAGCGCCAGCGGCACCACAACAGGATCCAGCCGGATTGAGAGGAGGGGGCGCGCGCGCGCATTCCGTGCGGCAGCCGTTTTACTCCCCCCCCTCCCCCGCCTATGACATGCGCGTGTTGCTATTGGACAGGAAGCTTTCGCGGAACTTCTTTTAAATCACAACAGCTCGTCCCATTTATCCATAAAGAATACACCAGCCTCCACCATGCCCTTCCCCTATTGAGGAGGTCTTCCATACTTGCCTGGGCGGAGCTAAAGGCATACTCACTTTCTTTCCCCTTCCTCCCTCTTTTCCTGCGCACACTTTCCCCCTCCCCTCGCAGAACACAAAAATGACTTTGGTCTGCAATAGAACAAAGTGCACACTTCTGATGAGCACACAAACGCTTATACCCAATAGCAAACTTTGTTGGTCTTAAAGGTACCACTGGACTCACACTTCGCACGGTAGACACTGTGGCGTGCGCGCATGCGGTCATAATATCAGGAGTACTGCTATGGGAACAAAGGGGTAGTCGTGGTTGCCAGCATGTGCGCTTGCGCGGAGTGCGCCCAAGTTGGTCTATTGTTCAGTCAGAAGCCCGGCTCTGGTTACTGTGGGTGAGCTGGCGGCTGTCTCGTTCTCCCTGCTTTTATTTCTTCGACCTGGGAAATGAGCGAGCAGCGAGTGGAGGCGGAAACCGCAACGGATGCCGCCGCCGCCGCTTGGCTGCTTGTGCTGAGCTCGGTGTTCCTGTGCAACCTACTCAAAATCCTTTTGCCTTCCTGTTCCTCTGTAGTAAGTGGTGCCACCTCCGCCGGTTTTTCTATAACAGTGATTGTCCATTTCGGTTTGTTTTGTGTTTCAGGAGAGCAGAGGATTCCTTCCACACCAGCGGCCTCTGTCGGCGTGGGTGGAGCAGTAGCTAAGGCTGCGGTGGCCCCCTTATGACGCTCTCATTTTATCGTAGGTTGAGAGAGTTAATGTCCCTCCCTGTGGTGTTCCGTGGAGAGTTTCATTTCTGTACGGATTTACAATGATTTTTGTACTGGGATTTTAGTTCTCAAAGTGGCCCTTTCAATTATTGAACGCATGCGGTGTGGACTGTTGATAAGGGGCCCAGGGAGGCGAGGGTTACTGGAGAGGGAAACACATTATCCGTGTCTCTGTTCCAATGCTAGAAGTCTCTGAGCCAAGATGGGGGAGCTGGAGTGCTTGGTGTTTAATGACAGTTTAGATATAGTAGGTATCTCAGCAACATGGTGGAACAGGGAAAATCTATTGCATACTGTCATTCCAGGCAATAAGCTCTATAAGCAGGACAGGGAGGGAAGGGTTGTTGGTCTTGGTGTTGCCTTGTGCATCAAAGAATGCATAGGATCAAATAAGTTAGAAAACATCAGGGGAATTAACTCACTGAAAGGAGCAATATGGGTGAAAATACTGGACCCTAAGGGTTACTTAAAACTGGGGGTGTAGTATTGCCTACCTGATCAAACCCTAGAGGCTGATCTTGAGATAGAGAAGGAAATAAGGGAGGTGACTAAAGCAGATGTTATTATACTGGGAGACTTCAGCTACCCTCGCACTGACTGGGTAAAGTGTGCTCGAATCATGCTGTAGAAATGAGATTCCTAGACATCATAAATGATTGTGTACTAGAGCAATTGGTCATGGAGCCAACCAGAGGGGTAGTGATCTTGGACCTGGTTCTGAAGACCTGGTGAGAGATGTAGAGGTAGGGAACAGTGACCATAATGCTATTAAATTCAGCATTTAGGTCAATGGAAGTTAGCACTAAAGTCCAAAACGGTAACATTTCATTACAAAAATAAGGGGAATAGTAAAAGGGAAGCTGAAGGGGAAACACAAGAAAGTAAAATCCTTAGAGGATGCTTGGAAGCTATTCAAAACCACACTAATTGAAGCCCAAATAGAATGCCGTTCATAGGTTAAGGAAAGGCACTGCCAAGTCTAAAAGAAGGCCTGTGTGGTTTATAAAGCAAGTCAAGGAAGCTGTAAAAAGGTAAAGAGGCATCTTTTAGAAAGTAGAAGGTCTGCCCCAATGAATTGAACAGAAAAGACCACAGACTCTGGAAAAAGAAATAACTAGGCATGCAATAAGAGATTTGGAGGAGCAGGTTGTTAAAGACCAAGAAGTTCAATGACTTTTTACTTCTGTGTTCAGTGTGGAAACAGGCCTGTAGCCTGGATTTTGTGGCTTGTGGGGAAAAAAAAAAAAATTCTGATGGGCCTGCCATTATTTGCCATTATTTTCCTGTCTGTCTCTAAACAACTGTACCCATGCCACAGATCCTATTTTCAGGAAGGGAGTCTGAAGAACGAAGCCAAATTGAGGTGACCAGAGATGAAATTCTAGACTTACAGGGGAAATTAAAAACGGAAAAGTTCAGGTCCTTATGCCATACACCCGAGAATTCTTAAGGAACTCAGATATGAGATCGTTGATCTACTAACCTGTATATATAACCTATCATTAAATTCAGCCACTGTGCCACCAGAAGACTGTACAGTAACAAATGTGACACCAGTTTTTAAAAAGGGATCCAGAGGGAAACAAGGAAATTACAGGCCAGTCAGCCTATTGTCTATCCCAGACAAACTGTAATCAAAGAGAATTGTTAGGCACATAGAGGGATAAAGCCTGCTGAGGGGAAATCAGCATGGCATCTGGAAAGGGAAGTCCTGCCTGACGGACTTTTGGAGTTCTTTGAGAAAATGCATAAGCATGTAGACTACAGTGACCCAGTAGACATTATATACCCAGACTTTCAAAAGGCTTTTGACAAGATACCTCACCAAAGTCTCCTGAATAAACTTAGCAGTCATGGGCTAAGAGGACAGGTTCTCTTATGTATTAAAAACCGGTTAAATGACAGGAAGCAAAGAGCAGGAATCAATGGACAGTTCTCACAATGGAGGGAAGTATGCAGTGGGGACACACAAGGAACGGTACTGGAGTTGGCACTATTTCATTTATTCATCACTGATCTGGAACTAGGGACGAGTAGCGTAGTGGCCAAGATTGCAGATGACACCAAATGATTCAGGATGGTGAAAACCAAGGCTGACTGTGAAGAGCTCCAGGAGGACTTCCACCAACTGGGGGAGTGGGCGACAATGTGGCAAATGAAGTTCAGTGTTAGTAAATGTAAGGTGATGCACACTGGGACAAAACATCCCAACTTCAAGTATAGGCTAACGGGGTCTGAACTTGCTGAGACTGGGGGTGGGGTGGGGGGCTCTTGGGGTTGTAGTGGATAGCTCAGTGAAAGTGTCAATCCAGTGTGCTACAGTAGTGAAAAAGGCAAACTCTATGTTAGGGATAATTAGGAAAGGGATTGAGAATAAATTGGGTGATATTGTAATGTCCCTGTATAGGACTATGGTGCGGCCTCATTTGGAATACTGTGTATAGTTCTGGTCACCGGATTTCAAAAAGGACATTGCAGAGCTGGAAAAAGTTCAGAGGAGGGCAACCAAGATGATTAGGGAGTTGGAGCACCTTCCCTGTGAGGCATGGCTGAAGAATCTGGGACTTTTTCAGTTTAGAAAAGTGATGACTAAAGGGGGACATGATAGAGGTTTATAAAGTTATGCATGGGGTGGAGAGAGTTGACAAAAAACAAAAATTCTTCCTCTCCCAAAATACTATACCTCGAGAGCATCCAATGACTGGCAGTAGATGCCAGTCGGACAAAAGGAAATACTACTTTACACAGAGACTGATTAAAATGTGGAATTTGCTGCCAGAGGATGTAGTGATGGCCACAGGAATAAACAGCTTTAAAAGGGAATTAAATAGATTCGTGGAGGATAAGCCTATCGATGGCTACTAGCCATGGTGAATGAGGGGAACCTCCATATTCAGAGGCACTAAACCTCTGAATCTGAGAGCCAGGAGGCAACATCAGGGGAAGGCCTCAGCCTCTGTGCTCTGCTGTTGGCTGTCCAGGGGAACTGGTTGGCCACTGTGAGACAGAATGCTGGACTAGATGGACCATTGGTCTGATCCAGCAGGGCTCTTCTTATGTTCTTAATAAACCAAAATGCTTTATAATAAGACAAGCAAATTCAACTATGTAAGTGAAGTCTTTTCATCTCAAAATGGCTTACAGTAGCTTTACAAATTCAACATCAACTGTATCTTGCTATTCCCAATTGTTACTCTTGGTTGCTGTGGGAAATGTTCTAGCTTCTCTCAGGCCAAGAGGTTCTGATATCCAAGGAAAGAGGAGCCCAGGTGCTGCTCTGCCTCTGTTCACAGTTGTTTGGAAGGTAGGCTCTCCAGCCTCTTTTGCTACCTGAGAGGCTCTGATTAAATCCAAGTAGAAAACAAAAACTGATTGTGCTAGCAGGCTTTTCATAGAAGAGAGGGTGAAATGGTGGTGGGAAAACTTGGCTTTATGTGTATTATACACACAACCATGTTCTTAGGTTGCTAGATTGTGAATTCTTCACCTATAGTTTCAAGAGCTCCAGGAACAGCAAGATTGTACTTAGCAAACAGGAGCCTGTTCATGTATTTTAAGTCTGTGAGTTGGGATCTTCAGTTGATCATATCTAAAGCTAAAGAAATCTTGAGAAAGTAGGTGGTTTTATAGATCCTTGGCATCAAGCTTGAGAATAGAACTCAGTTTTTCATTGATGATGTGTATAGGGGCAAGAGACATGTCTGGCCATTCTTGCCCCACCAAGATACACGGGGAAGGGGCTAGTGAGAAGTTGGTCCTGCTGGCTAATACTGAACTGCTTCATGTGTTAAAACCTTTCTTGAAAGCATGTTTTATGATATGTGCATTTATATGATTGCTACTTTGTATAAAATTAAGTTCCAGTAATTTCTTATTTTTAAATCAAGTATATGTACTTCATTTTAAATGAGCAAAAATATACACAACTGTTTCAGGCATCTTTCTTTCTTTGTTAGATATCAAAGTTGCTACAGAAGGATGTTGAGCAGGAATCACAGATGAGGTCTGACATTCAGAACATGAAGCAAGAACTTGCTACTATTAGTATGATGGATGAATTTGCCAGATATGCCAGATTAGAAAGGAAGATTAACAAAATGACTGACAAGCTTAAAACTCACGGTAGATATCTGCTCATTTCATGTTCACATTTTTGTTCATTGTCTGTCAGCCCTATTGGTAGACGTTTTCACTTCCTTTATATTAATTTTTTCTAACACTGCCTTTGTTATGATGCTCACAATACAAAATATGATTCCTTCAAAATACCTCAGGCCTATCACAAGCTGGTAATGTCACTCTGTGGACAGTGTAGGATTGTATAATCAATACAATACATGTTTCTATATATTAACTTGTCAGAAAAACAGACACACAGACTTATCCAGCAGGCTAGTTTTCATTTTTTCCTTTGGCTCATAGGCTTTTATTAGAGAATACCATAGAATTCTTTCAAAAGCTGAGGGATATACTGGTAGAACAGTGGAAATCCAATAATCATGTGGACCCAATAACAATGTGAGATTTTACTTGTTTATTTTAATTTCTTTATTAGACTTTTAGCTTGCCTTCCCCTGCACAGCAAGGCTCAGGGCGGGTAACAAGAAGTTTAAAACAATATCATAAATTGTTTGTTAAAAATGAATTAACATGTTAACAAGTCAAAATTAAAAACAGATGGTGACTTAGGCACGAATAACAGAAATTATCCAAGTCAGGTTGTGCAGCCTGTGTGTCAGTGGAGATTGGTACAGTGACAGAATGGATGGCAGGGAGGGGACCTAAAGGTAAAGGTTTCCCTTGCTTGACAGCTAGTCGAATCCAACTCTTTTGGGTGGTGCTCATCTCTATTTCCCAGCCAAAGAGCCAAAGACTTCTCCGTGGTCATGTGCCAGCATGACTAAACACCAAGGCACACAGAACGCTGTTACCTTCCCAGCAAAGCAGTACCTATTTATCTACTTGCAATTTCTTGCTTTTGAACTGCTAGGTTGGCAGGAGCTGGGGCCAGAGACGGGAACTCACTCCATCATGTGGCACTAGGGTCTCAAACTGCTGAGCTACAGACCTTCTGGTCTGCATCTTCAGCGTCTTAACCGTTGAGCCACCGTGGCCCCAGGGAGACTGGGTGAGGCCAATTTAGATGGTAACTTCACTGCCTCAGCCGTATGCCTGGTGAAATATTTCCATTCTATCAGTTGAATTTATTTCCATGTTGTAATATTTTGGATTACAGTCAATGAGATTTATTTGTAATTAATTTGCTTTTGGATTGCTATGTGAAACAAATTACTCGAAAAAACATATATACATGTGTAAATACCCAAACCATATTTTTTTTATAAAATGCCAGTGACTTTGGAAGACTTGAACTTTAAACAGAATCCTTTTCTTAGAAAGCGAAATTGTATTTTTGTCAATTAGAAATAAAAGTAAATCTCCTATTTGTAGAAATTATATAAAGAACATGTGTTTCTTTTAACAGTGAAAACACGAACAGCTCAACTTGCCAAAATTAAATGGGTAATAAATATCGTCTTCTACATTTTGCAAGTAAGTAAAACTAGGTTCTCCTGAAGTGTATGTTATTTAAAAATACTATATATTATGGTAGTATTCATAGTATAAATTAGAAGTAAATTGATGTACAATAATAGATAATTCTATTTGTATTTATATTTAAATTTTATATTAATAGGGATACTCAGAAAACCACCATAGTAAAGGCTGGTAGGTTTAAAAATGGAAAATATAGATTGGATCTGATTTTTAAAACTTACTTGTCCCCTCATTTTAGTATGTAGTCTCCCCCCCCCCCTTCATGTAGTAATTTTGTAGTTTTTTAGAAATGCAGCATTCTCTGGCTCTGCTTAGTTACAAATTGCTTAAGAAAAGACTTATTACTCTTAACAATTATTTTCAGACATGAGGAGTATCATCAGTCATCGCTTCAGTTGTCGTAATTCGCTTATCAGGCTAGACAGATAGAAATTCCATAGCTAATTAACAAGGATATAGACCTTGACAGAATTCGGCATCTCCCTATACGCTCCCCCCCCCCCCAAAGATATAATGTTGTGGAGCCAAGGTTCCCTCAGTCTATACAGTCACACAGATTTATCCTCTTCCTTCTCTGTTAAATCTTCTTTCGCTATCAGTTTCAATATAACAGGCTCTGTCCAATTAATACCGCTTTCTTCAGGATTTTCATTCGCTTTCTTGCTTATCTTAGATCATAGAGGTCCTTCCTTTTGTTGCTTCCAGCACACGCTAGTTGGAGAATCCGACCGTTCACTTTGTAGGCAGATTTTATGAAGTAAGGGTGGCCAAACTCTTTGCTCCGAAATTGCTTTTTAGTCTGCCTGCAACCATCCAAGATAAACTAACTTTTGAGTCTCCATACAGTCTTAATTTCCTCTGTGATCAAAGATTCGTTCCTTCTTGGTATAGATACTGTCCCTTTAAAAATACAGCCACCTTTAGAGCTGGTTCCATCCAGTACACCGCTTTAGCCAGCAGAGGGCTCTGATCTCTTCCTTCCTGAAGGAAGCTTGGGTCCCGCCTTCCTCAAAGTCTCCGATCGCCATCTTGGGGGGATGTTTACATTTACAGTTACCGAACAAAGTTGCCAAAAGTCTCAAAGGTCTATAAACGCTTATTTTTGAAAAAGTTCTCGGCTCTAGTCTTTCTGTTATAATCCATGCCACTGCATGCTCAGTCTCCCCCGTTTCATTAGATCGTTTAGTGAGTAGGGCGTCCCCTCCCCCTCCCACTTGTATTGGGGGGCTTCGCATCAGGGCTTTGATGTCTCGCTTCAACTTTAACTCACTCATCAGTCTTTGGGACGATCCAGCAGGTCTCCCTGGGATCTCGCTGGGCAGCGTTAAATTGCCAAACCTCCATATGCTTGTTCCAGCGTGCGCTTTGAGTCCAATACTGGGAATCAGGGCAGGACCTTCGGGGCAGAGAGTAGCCCCCCTGTATCGGCTGTCGGCCGAAGGAAGGGCTCTCCAGAAGCCCCCTGGCTAAGAGCCCATTTTGCAAGGGCTCCATGGGGAGCACAAGAAATTGCGCCCCCTCTTATCCTCTGATTCATGGCACACGTCTCTCAGAGCTGTGAGAAGACTTGGCCATCTTTAAAGCGCCAAAGCCCGGAAGTCATGTCATGTATTTTTGTATGGAGTAGCATTTGGTAACTTGAGGTTCAGCATACAGTCTGAAGTGGGACAGCCCAGTTATCTACAGTGAAAACAATGCTACTCTAGTTCTGCCTCTTGGCCTGGCAACCAATCAGATGCAGATGTAACCCATGCCATACATTTTGGGGAGGTCAGCACCAGGGTGGATTTGTTTTAAATAAATTGATTTAAATTACAATTTAAACTAGTCTGTAAGACTATATAAAGGGTAATTCTTGCTGGTAGTTATAACCTTAATATGTACAACCCAGATGAAGGTTTCATTTTTGGAATAACTTTTCAGGTTAGTTTTACAGTTGTAGCAGAAAATTAATGATTGGGTGGTTAGTTACCATTTGAAATAGTTCACCACACAGTGTTTTCTTAATTATCTATCTTCATCTTCTTGTTCATAATCTGTAAAAGAAAAACAAACTTTCCTGCTTTATTAAGTCCCAAATGATTTCTCAATTTAGAATGAATGACTCCAAAGGAAGAGAATATTCTTTCTACACCAGCAGAAGAAGCTACTGTTGATAAAAGTGAAATCATTACTTCAACCATCTCTAAATCCAAGTACTCACGTGACTTCCACCAGTTCCCTGGTGTGACTTTCTTTAAAACATCATATATTTCTTGAATGGTTCCCTTTAGCTCTGAAGTTTATTATAGTTGGTATTATGGATGGGTGATTGCTGGATACCCATGTCATAGCTAACTTCTCTTCTTCAATACTCAAAGTTTGGCCATGGTACTGTATATTGACAATATTTGCAAAAAATGAGCTGCAGATAGTGCTTGTCCTATTGGTTCTTATTTATTTGTTATATTTATATCCCGCCTTTCCAGACATCTGGCTCAAGGTGGCTTTATGCTTGTAATTTACAGTAACTCTCTCATTGCATTGTTCTGTTTTTAAGTGCTTGCTCAGTTCTTCCATATTTCAGCAGCACACCAATAACAGTTGTTTTTCTGTATTTAAAGCTTCAAAAATTGGTTTCGGGATGCTCATTATGTGTTCAACATTTCTCTTTAGCCCGATAGTGAGGATTTTGGCTGTGACAGTGCCATCTGTTTTCTCTTGATTTTGTTCACAAACTGTCTTCAGAATAGACCAGTTCTTGACATACAGCTCAGAACAGTCTGCTACAGAGGTCCTTCTAATACTTTGAGAGAAAGTTATCTTGGTTCCACCCATTCTTTTCAGAGTAACTGTTGCAAAATTATTGTTATGGAAGTATTTAGTAATTCAACAACATTAGCCTTTATTTTTGGAATACTGAAGTCTTTGGCTAGGAGGTACATAAAATGAGCACTGCAACCATCTGTTATTAGCTTGGTATTCTCTTCATTCTCTTCTAAGTTTCATCTCATCTTGAATACATTTGTAGCATTGTCTTTGTGACCAAGCTGCGTACTAGACAGTTGAATTTTTGTTCATATTTTATTATAACTTGCTGTTATTTCTTGTAAGTGTTCTTTTGTGTGTGCATTTCCTGAGATCAATTATTTCTGCAAGGAACACTTTTCAGAACATACAACAGGATCGTTAGAGACATTGCTCCACTCCTCAAGACTCTCGAGGCTTGTTATACACTTAGTTCCTTTCATTCACTTTATCCAGCAGTTTCCCTGCAACATCTGCTCTTCTGGTTTGAAAGTATTGTGGTCTTAATTACTGAATCATATTAGTGAAGTGTGGGTTTTCACTCAGACAGAAATAAGAGTTTTTCACATAAACAAGTTGGGCAATTTTTTCATCAGTAACCTCTTTTTCTATTCTGCCAGTTCTTATCACAAACTTATCTAGGTGGTTCCTGGATAGTGGATTTTTTTTTTCCTTTTAGATGATGATATACTATGGATATGTGATGCATATGATGTGACTGAAACGGGACAGATCCTAGACAGATAACTCTGGAGCTATAGAACAGGCGGATAGTGATCTTGAAGGTGGATAGTTTCTAGAATCATGTGTGTTGATTATGGATTCCCCTAAACAAAAAGTCATTGCTGTTATTTCATTATTTATACCATTTGCTTATTTAGTATTACTCATTGTATTCACTGCTACTTAGTACTGTCTGAAAAAGGAAGATTTGCGTGTTTCAACTATTTATTTCTTTATAACAGCTGTATTGAAAAGCACAGTACCATTAGGGTTGCCAAGTCGGGTGTTGCGCCGCAGCGGGGGATTCCTGGCTGGCGTCTGGAGCGTGCGTGCTGCACGCACGTCACCCGGAAGTGACGTGACAACGCCGGGCACGCTGGGGGTGCGGCCACGACCATCCGAGGTAAAACCATAGAGTTTTCCCTCGGGTGACCGTGGCCCATACCCAGCGTGGTCGTGTCACTTCTGAGTGACGCGCACGTCGGGGTGGGGCTCCCCCCAGGGCCCGATCCGCCGGTGGCAGGGAACGGGCCTCTGGGGCGGGGGTTTCCCCGCCCCCCGGGGGGACTTGGCAAGCCTAAGTACCATACAGTAACAAATATATTTTTGGTCAAAATTATAATTCCTCAAGACTGTCTTTAAGAAATATGATAAAATCAAAAAGTTCGCCAAGCTGAAGATCTTGTGTGTTCAGGCATGTTCCTTTTGTCGTCTTCATCACAACTTTCTCCTGTGAAGGAATATTTCTCATGATGTTGTTTCATTTGGGCCACCAGGCGTTGCATTTCTTTGTTGCATGGTTTGTATTTTGCATGCATGCATGCATGCCTTACCCATAAGTAGAGGAACTTTTTTAAATTATTCCCAAACTGGGTCTCTTTTTATGGCCTGATTTCATTATAGGTTTTTTCTTCAAGGGAGAGAATAGTACAATAAATCTCAGGCTACACTCACAAAGATCTCAAGACTTTTGGAGCATTCTGCTCCAAAAGTTTTTACTTTGATTTGTACTGTTTGCCCCTCCCTCCTCACACTTAGCTCTTAACAGCTTCTCCTTATCCGGATCTATTCCAACTGAAACAATCTTCTATTCATTGAACTTCTTGGAAACTTAGCACTTAAGAGGTAAGGGGTTGATTCTGTGTACATGGATTTGCAGAGAAACAATAGGATTGAGATCTCTTCCTCAACTCTATATGTGTATTTAAAAACATTTTTGCTATCAAGAAAATGCGTGCTATTTCTGCAGGCACAAATTCACAGTTTTGAGAACCACAAAACCAAGCATCTGTAATGGTGTCTTCTAGATAGAAAATTTATCCAAAATAATCTTACAAGAACCTCTGGGAGAGCATGACATTGGTGCCCTAATGAATGAACTAATGGAATTTACTTATCGTTTTTTAAAGCATTCTGTGAATATACAGTCTCATACTAAATAATTATTTCATGATAAAAAAAACCTTTGGGCGATAATGTATCTTACATAGAAAACTATTTTAATAGATTTTCCCTCAAAAAGCATCTTATTAAAATCTGATTTAAATTTTTTAAATTCAATTTTTATTTTTATTTTAAAAAACATTGATTTTTATCCACCCTGATCATCAGCAAGGACGCCATCTCCCCTGCTCTTGAAGTGGCTACTTGCAAGCCATGAACTACAGGTGGCCAAGGAAAGACTTTAGAAATGTGGTACTGGTGTTTGCTGTGTGAGAAGTCTTAACTTATGGGTCAAGGGGGTAGGGTTCTTATATCAATGATTTTAAGATCATAGAAGTTGTTTGCGATAAATTTTTGTACTGTGTTCTTTAAAGATAATGCAGACAATTAGAACCTAGCAGACCCCATGCAAACTAAAATATTGATGGTACAACTAAGTTAAAACAACAACTTATCAGTTTTCAGGTTTTGCAGTTAGTCATGTAAATCTTTTTCATTCTAGGCTGCTTTAATGATCTCACTAATTTGGAAGTATTATTCAGAACCAGTTACTGTGCTTCCAAGCAAATGGCTAGCCCCATTAGAACGTTTGGTAGCTTTTCCAACAGGAGTGGCAGGTAAGACCATACTACTTTTCAAGCTTTTTGAAATTTCAGTTATATTTCCTTGCTTACTAATATTACAGTGCTCCTGGTTTTCCCAGGATTCCCAAGCAGTTACCTGTCACAGTAATGTCCATCACTAGGGGTGTACACTGAACACACACACCCCTGGTATTTTTCGGGTTTGAGTATATTGACACACACACACCGCAAGATATTGGTATTTCCTGATATCCTCAAATCCCAATACTGGTATGGTATTGAGATTCAGGAAATTGGGATTGCCAGTTTCTTCATCTCCTTGGACACCTCCAGGTGGCAGTTCACATGCCGCTTGGAGAAGCTGTTTAAAGAAACAGATACCTTTGGGCACCTTCTCTAAGCTGTGAGCAAACTCACCACTTGGGGAGAGGGTTTAAAGGAACAGCAATTCTTTTGGGCACCTTCTCCAGGCAGTGAATGAACTTGCCGCTTGGGGAGGGTGTTTAAAAGGACCAATTTCTTTCGGGAATGACTAGCGAATTTGCCACTTGGGGAGGGTGCTTAAAGGGATCAATCGCTTTGGGCACCTTCTCCAAGTGGCGAGTTTTCTCCTGCAGTCCAGTTTAAACCATATGTACAAAGTTAACCAAAATATCATGAAAAAATTCTCAGAAAATGTCTGTTACACGCCATGAATTTAATACATTTTGCAATACATACAGTAAAAAAAACACATGATAGTGTCTAATTTACTGTCCTAAGTTATCCATCTCAAACTGATATCAAAGTGAATGAATATGTATCAAAGATGCTTGACAGTTCAAAGTTGCATTGACTCCATCTCGAAATAATATAACATAACAAAGTGTCCTTACATGTCCTCTGTAGTGAAAATTAAAGTTCATGACACGCCAAAGTTCTTCAGGTTATCTCCACATCGTTTAGCTATTCACTTAACGAGGAGTGTTATCAAACTAAAGACAATACAACAGCAGCTGGAACAGATCCAAAAACTTGATGGAAATTTGATAGTGATCATTTCAAAAAACCTCTTTATCAGGAGCTGATGATCCTCTTACTTGAGTGGTCCTACATAAACACAATAATTATTCTAACAAGATGCTCTGCAAGGTAAACGTGTGACATTGTATAAAAGATACATTATACTTACAATCAGCACTATTGCAGGAATATTAAGAACGGAATGCAGCTGCCTCCTTGTTTACAAAACAAACTGGTATAATTCAAGTTGGGCTCAGCATTTTTGGAGACGCTAAACATAGGTTCCAAGAACTAGAGCTCAGCAGGAGCAGGTGTACATGGCAATAGAACAGTTTTCTAAAGGGAGGAACTACCTCATTTTACAGAGACTATGCAAAGAGTAATTTTACTATATTAATATAGAGAATCCAAATCCAAATATATAGAAAATGCTGCATAATCAAAATTAACCACCTTTTGTCTGCTCAAAGTAAGGAATATATCACTCTGATGCTATTTACTTGAACCAGGATGGAGAAGTCATAGCTATAGGAGACGTCCTAGGTCATTACCCTGATTCAGACCATTGGGTTCTAATGTATTACATTTAAAAATAAAACCCGCTTCTTACTGCTGTAATAACCTTACTGTGTGTCTATTCTATTAAACAGATGTGTCTGCATTTTATATAGGTCGGCAACTCTCAGGTCCCCCAGTGTATGTGGCTTAGAGAGAAAATGGTTCACTAATAGAGCATCTGTCACTTTTTTATTCGTGACTTAGGATCCAAAGCCCATGTCTTTGTTGCCCTCATTGAACTTCCTATATACATTCATTTGCACGAACAGAAAATTGCATATATGATACTTTTTGAGTTTCAATCATAAAAACCTTTTAATTGAATTTTTTTGCCATTTGGGAGATATAGCTCTCCACATCAACCTGTGGGAAGCACAGGAATATATTCTATTAAATATCCAGTTTAAACCAGGCTTCAGGAGAAGCGAGCCCCAGGAGCTGCTGTGCTCCTGGGCTCACTTTCTCCTGCAGTCTGGTTAAACTGGGCTGCTGGAGAAGCAGGCCCCAGGGTGCTGCAAGTGAACTCACAAGGCATTTAAATGTATTTCCACTGCAACTATCTGGCCAACTGGAATAATCCCAAATATTTTTGGGTTTTTTTGGGTCGGCCTTTTTTTGTATAGCTGAGTAAATGGCCCATTAGCTGAACGGATGAAAGAAATATCCGGAAAATTCCAATATAGTATTTTTGGGGTAATTTTTTTGGTTCAGTTTAGCCAAATGCACACCTGTACTCACCACAATTCCCAGTGCTGCAAACTTCCGGTTACCCATGTTGTGATGACTGCCCTGGGACAAGGGGGTATGGGTTCTGTCTTTAATTGTCTTAGACATAGAATGAAGGCGGGCAATGGTAAACTTTAAACACATGATTCTCTCCTCAAAGCAATTCCACATGGGGACTTGGCACGAACAGGCCTGCCATTGTATAAGTCTTTATAGCAAAAAGCCTCCAGGGGTGCTGTGCGCTAGAGCCAGAAGCTTGTCCTCCTGCGCAGCTGTGCCCTCACCCTCAGTTCCTCTTTTGCTGCCGAAGGAGAAGGTCATGTTTTCTGGAAGTCTCCAGCTACAGTCTTGTCCATGAGGAATTGCTCCAGATTTGTTGGAGTGTCTTCTACTCTGAGTTCAGAGGTGGTTTGCCGTTGCCTGCCTCTGCACGGCAACCATGGTATTCCTTGTTGGTGTCCCATCCAAATACTACCCTGTTTAGTTTCCAAGATCTGACAAGATCGAGCTAGCCTGGGCTGTCCGGGTCAGGGCCTTCTCAGATTAGTAAGAGATAAATTGAGAGAACAGTTTCTTCTGTAAGCTTTTGTTCACGTCTAAGAATTTTGCTCTGGAGAAATTCCTACTGAACTGTGCTCATAATTACACAATTAACCATAGCACCAATCTGCATAGAAACTCCCTGTTGTACATGGATCTGTGCCGTAGTTTTCTGGTTCTTCAATTATCCCCCCTCCTAAACAATTGCAAAATTATGTAGAAAGACATCTCTTTAATTGTATTTTGTCATTTGATAAGTTTGATACCAAAACTGTCTTTACCTACATAACAAATGTGTGTATTTGGGTTATTGATTTACAGGATATTTTTCTTGTATTTTCAGGTGGTGTTGGCATTACATGTTGGTTGGTGGTTTGCAATAAAGTAGTGGCCATTATGCTTCACCCTTTCAGCTGAGAAAGAATTCTAATTTCAGTCCATTATCACAATTAAAAGTACTCTTCTATTTCCTTTGACTGTATTCTTATGACTCTTATTACAGACTTTGCACCAATTGGTTTTGATACAATATCCTGTGAAAGGAGAGGCAAGGCTTAGGGTAGAATAATAAATTATTTTATTGTAACTTTTAATATTTATATATTGTCTTATGTATAATATTCAAACTTACAGTATTTTAGACTTCAATTATTGTACTTAATGGTTTTTGTATTGTCATGTTTCTGATGAGCACTGGGTAGTGAACATGATACTTGTTAACTGATCTTGTTAAGGTTATATTAAAGGTAAACAACAAAGGGAAGAAATACTTTGCCATGTGTATTCGTTTGGGCTGGAAGAAGGTTGATTGAGAAAAGTAAAGCTTTGTGAAGAATGGCTTTTTAAAGTTTACAATGTGGTCTTCTGGTTTGAGTCTCTGTATATTTTTCTCTTATTGAACTGTAAACATTCTCTTCCTTTTACCCTTCAGTCTGTGAGGGCGGGTTGTTCTCTTACTTTCTCTTCTGTATGTCTGTTTCTTGGTTGGATCCAGCTAGCCCAGTCACACAATCTTGCCCAGTCCCCTTATTACATTTGCTGCCTCACATGGCTTTTTTCTGTGCAGGCCCCACGATCTCCAGCATAGCCTTTTTTTGATAGTGAAAGGAGACCGTAGCTCCTTGTGCCCCAATTTTTCTTTTAGAGATCCCTGAATAATAGCAAAAGCAGACAAACTGTGGACATGCCCCCTCTTCCTTTTTTCTTCTCTTGACCCCAAGACCATGTTCTGGTTTTGTTAAGTTTACTTATCCTGTGTATCAAAGAATTGTGCATTACCAAGTCATCTTATGAAAGTGTTTGCAGGATCATAAGGCTAGGCAGAAGCCAACATATAACAGCAGTAAATTGAATTTTTTTAAAGAGTATATGTTTTTTGTTTTGCATTTTTGTATGTGTGCCTGTGCCTGGAAGTCATGGCGACCTCTGGTGACTCCTACTGGGGCATGGAGGACATTCAGAGAAGTGGCTTGATAGCCTGCCTCTGCATCATGATTCTGGTATTCTTTGGAGGTCTCTCATCCAAATATCTGCCAGGATCGGTTCTGCTTAGCTTCTGAGATCGGGCTAGCCTGGGCTATTCAGGTCAGGGCCTATGTTTTTGTTATTAGTCTGAGTTTAAATCTTTGTAAACTTGGTTTTTCGCAAACTAATGCTGTGCTCTATAGACCATCTGGAGCACTGCACCTTAGGCTTAGAGGTATTATGTAACAAGACTGGCTACTACATTGAAATGGAAGACACATACTTGGGAGGTCTGACCCATTCTGGTAGAGATCTAAGAATCCTTGTAGACCATATGTTTAGATCAGTGATATTTTGAAGTTTTGATCTGAAGGACTCAGCTTGTTACAGTCAACGACCAGCACACTCAGTCTTTTTACATAAAAACATTTGAATAAGAAATATGGGCTAAAACCAACAATGGCATTCTTAAATTAAAAATCTGTGACTATAATATAGAAATAAAATAATATGGCCATAAAACTCATGTATAATTTAGATAAAAGATAAGAGCTTAATCTAATTATGTTCCTTGTAAACCTGGGCACAAAATCTAGCCACCTGTCTTGTTTCTGATGGTTCCTGTCAGACAGAAGGTAGTCAAGTTTAATTTTATTTGATCTGCCAGGAAACCTTTCTAAAAATGGACCAATAGTCTCCATGTGGATCGCCCTATGGTATACTCTGTTAAAGAATATATGTTCCAGAGAGTCTGTTTCATGGATGGGGCAGGAGCAGAACCTCAGTGAGTAAGGGGACCCTTTAAACGTCCCTTCCAATACTGCAGATGGCAAGGACATACTTCTGGCTAAAGTGAATGCCCTTCTAGAGTTATTGGATTCAAGAAAATGTAAATAGGCTGCAGGAGCAACTATATATCTGGTATTTGCTGGAGAGAAATAGCCAGAACAGAAGAGAATATCCATTTGTCTTTTGGTGTCAGTCACTCTGCTTAATGAGTGATTTTGCCTGGTCTATACTGTGAACTAGAAGGGCTTGGAGAGAGAAGCCTAGTTTCTGGATGGAATTCAAGACTGCTCAATGCCAGTTGGACTGGAATTGGTCCTGAAGGTTTAAAGCAGGGGTGGCCAAACTGCGGCTCAGGAGCCACGTGTGGCTCTTTCATACACATTGTGCTGCTCCCGGCAGAGCGACTGGGGAAACGAAGGGGAGACATGATTCCCCAATCAGTCTTCCCTTCCCCAGCCAGTGTTCCCCTCCCTGGGTAGGCTTGAGGTGGGGTTGGGGAGCAGAGAAAGAAAGCAACTTTAAATGTGTTCTCAAAGCCCCCCCCCCCAGCTGGCTTGGAGAAAGCATTTGTCTCTTTAAATCCCTTCGCCAAGCCAGCCAGTGTGGGGGCATGGTGCAGGGTTTGGCGGACACATTTAAAGTTAAAGTTGCTTTCTTTCCACCTCCCTTCTCTCCCCCCTCTATTTGCCTTCCTTCCTTCCTTCCTTCCTTCCTTCCTTCCTTCCTTCCTTCCTTCCCCCTCCCTCACTCCATCTGTTTGCTGTCTGTTTCTCTCTTTCCACCTCTTTCTTTCTTTCTACCCCTCTCTTTCTAAGACAAATAAATACCATTAGCAAACAAATATCATTGGACAAATAAATTTCATTATCAATATTTGTTTTTACCCCTTTTGTTTTTATTTTTGACAGTCTCATTTAATGTTAGTAAAAAGCAAATCTGCATATTTTCCAATAAAAACGTGTAATATTTGTTCATGTCTTGCGGCTCTCTCAAACACCTGACATTTATTCTATGTGGCTCTTACATTAAGCAAGTTTGGCCACCCCTGGTTTAAAGGGAACAAACCCCTGTGGTTTATACTTCCTGTTATCCATTTTAAAAAATGAGAGGATACGAATTCTAGCCTCTACTCAAAGCATTCCAAGTGTTTGGTACACACTTAGGTACTCGTAGTAATGCTCTAAGGAATTTAGACTGGGCTTTCTCAAGTGGGGTGAAGGAGGAGGATGGTGGCCCCAGCAATGTTCCATAAGTCAGCTGGACCAGTGACTTAGCTTTAAACAATCTAAGCGGCCAGTACATAGTGACCCTCGTGAGATCGATGAAGTTTCAAAATACTATTTGCTGTTTTCTCTCCTGCATCGGTGGCACAGCTACTCTGAATTATATTGATGCCAGGTCTGATGGATTAAAATGTTACAGTCATCAGTATCTGTGATGATGGTATCTGATGAAGGGAGCTTTGACTCTCAGAATTTATACTCTAGAAATCTTGTTGGTCTTTAAGGTGCTACTGGGCTTGAATTTTACTAAAATCTTGTAACTTGTTTAAACTACAGCAAAGGGTTACAAAAACAGGCATTCACCTGCCACCTTTCAGGCTTCACTTTTTCTCTGCCCCTCTCAATTTTAAAGCTACAAGAGTCAACCAGAGAAAACGTGCAACCAGCAATTGTGGCTAAGCAATTATGACTAAGAACATTGCTTCCCTTCCCTTCTTAAAGGGCCAGGATAGATTATATATGCAACAATCCTATTACTGTACTTTGAAAATGATTTGCCATTTGCCAGAGAAAAAAAGGTGAAATGTGAATGAGCTATAGTATAGCCATGTTAGTGAAGGCCAAGTAATGAACTGAGGGGAATGTTTGTTGCAGTGATGATCCAGCACTGTTATCTGTGCTTATAGCTGAAGTCTCAAAAAGTCCGCATTCCTTGCCTCATAGGGCAAACTAACTTTTAACTCATATCCTGTTTTCTTAAATTATAGCAGTCAGCAGTTCATGTTGCACTTGTAGCATACAATAGGTAAGTTAGAAGAATTCTTGCGGGGAGGGCAGGGTATAAGTGAAATAAAATAAATAAAATATGTTAAGAAGGAAGTTTAGGTTGCTTTTCTATTGGTTACAGTTTGGTTCAGTAATAAGTTGTCATTGTGTAATTGGTGTAAAGGTTCTGCAGGATCCTGATGTCAATTTGCCTACATATGCTTATGTTCTTATCTGCAAAGTTGTCAGCATCTTGAACTTTCTTAGGAATAGATGCTTTCCTTGACCATGATCAATCAATAAAGAAAAGAGTTTCTACTATAGTTCTTAGTGGTGATTTTGACCCCTTCTTTAAACCCAGCTAAAATTTGTAATTTCCCTGTCACTGAACAATAACAAGCTCAGTTTCAGAAGAGCAGTTACATTAGTTTGTTGCAACAAAAATAAACAGGAGGCTTATGACATTCCATAGTGGTATCTGCTCTTCTCCTTGCCAGCCCCACCCCCAAAAAGAACATGGATTCATGACTCAGCTGCCTGTGCCACTTTTAAAGGACTAAGGCTGGTACTCAGGATACTGCTGCAGTATTTTTTTTGTATTTCCAAAACAAATCAGCTAAGAATAGCTTGTGATGAACAAGAAATCAAGCTTTTAAAATCTTCCTCCAGTAATATATAAAATTTCCTTGAAAACATAGAACAATAAACAGTGAATTAACTTAAGATCCACACAGTAAGGATTCTGTTTCCTTATAACTGCAGCTGTAAAAGTAGAGGCATTCATATTGGCAATAGAGCATCCACATCCATCAGCTGCCACCCTCCCACTCCGAAGTCATTTAACAGAATCAGTAATTGCTATTACACTATGATCTATTGACATGATGATCTCCTTCCTCTGAATTTCTGGCTTTCAATTTTAAGACGTCAACAACTCTTTTGTTGCAGATATATAAGTGGAAAGGTGTATCTGCAACAAACAACTAGTTTTTAAAAATGAACTAGTAGATCACAGTACTAGATAAACATGCACCATCCCATCCACAGTGTACAAATGCACTCTGGCTTCAATCCTCCCAAAAAGATTATGTCAAGCCAAGTTTGCAAGAGGCCAGAGGAAACCCAAAATGTAAATAGTTTGGGGATGACATGTGGATGCTCCATAACCACTCCTATTTGAATGATGAACAAGAGCAAACCCTTTGTGTGGAAGCAACTTTGCCCTGATACAGTGCTTTCCAGGAGGAAAACAAGACGAGTTTCTTTTTCAAATTTTAAGCTGGCTATAGAAAAGATTTCTATCATAATTTATTAAGATTCCCTACATACATGTTTTAACTTTCTAAAATCAAAGTTCTGTCTGTTGGGCTAGGTTATGCTCATATATTGCTGATTGTTTTAAACCATCTCTCAGACTTCCCATCACTTAATTTATCTAGCTTCCTATGAAAGAAAAAAAAAACAAATGAAAACACTGGATAAATGTGATTTCTAAACACTGTCATGTATAAGGCACGGGGGGAGAAATATCTGGCTAAACTCCTAGGTATATAAATTCCTATGCATACACAAAAAAGGCATAGGTTTGTGCCAAATCCATCTGTAGTGAGTGTTTTAGGGGTTAGGAAATAGTTCAGGCCTTCCTGTCCTCTCTAGGTGATGTTCAAGAGATTCTCACTGGTTAAAGCACTATCACAGTTGTTGGGCCTTCCACTGGTTACCTGGGCTTGTATCTAGGGATGGGCATGAACGGAACCACAAAGTAAAATTTGTGATGAATTTTTCCCTGTTCATGGTTCATGAGCAGACGTTTGTGACAGGTTCATCATCACAAACTTCCACAACTTTTTAGAGTGACCTGTGGTGGTTTGTGGATGGAGCAGAAAGCGGGGGTTTAAAGGGACTCAGACTCCCTTTAAATCCCTGCTTTCTGTTCTCCACGAAAGCCGCAAAAAGACCTGAGCAGCAGGGATAAGCTTCCCACCACTCAGCTGTTTCGGGCTGTCTTCTGTGTTCACTAAACTTTAAAGAGACTGCATAAGACAGCCTGAAAAGCAGCTATGTGGCAGGAAGCACCTTCCCATTTTTTGCAGTTTTGCAGACCCTTTAAACCAGGGGTGTTAAACATGTGGCCCACAGGCCACCTTCGGCCCCTTCAGGGCTCAAATCTGGCCTGCAAGCAACTGGCTGTCTCCTGCTTCCTTTCCTGTTTGCTATAGACCACCAAACCAGGCAGAGGATTTGGATGAGAGACTCCTAGAACAGATTACAAAGTTCTCAAAGAGACAGGACACGGTGGTCATGGGAGATTTCAATTACCCAGATATCTGTTGGAAGTCCAACTGTGCTAAAAATGAAAGGTCCAATAGATTCCTGACTTGTCTTGCTGACAACTTCATTTTCCAGAAAGTGGAAAGGGAAACAAGGGGATCTGCTATCTTGGACTTGATTCTTGACGAGGTGAAAGTAGTGGGCACCCTGAGTAGTAGTGACCATGTAATTTTGGAATTTACAGTCTTGTGGAAGGGAAAAGCTGTACGTTGTCAGACATATAGGTTTGACTTCAGGAAAGGAAATTTTGACAAACTTAAAAAAATTATGCTGGGTACAATCCCATGGTCAGAAATACTCAAGGAGAAGGGAGCAAGAGGGATGGGAGTTTCTTAAAAGCGAAATACTGAAGGCACAATCACAAACTATTCCTATGAGAAGGGAAAATGGGAGGAGCCTAAAGAAACCACGGTGGCCCCATAAACAGCTTTCTAAAGACTTGAGAAATAAAAAAGACTCATTTAGAAAGTGGAAGGAGGGCCTTATAACCAAGGATGAATACAAACAAATAACCCGTGCGTGTAGAGAGAGAGTTAGGAAAGCTAAAGCTCAGTATGCGCTTAGGCTAGTGAGATATGCTAAAAACAACAAAAAAGGCTTCTTATGCTCAAAGTAAGAACAAGAGCAAGGACATTGCAGGCCCATTGCGTGGATAGGAAAGTGAAATTGTAACAGGTGATGAAGAGAGAGCAGAATTGCTCAATTCCTACTTTTCCTCAGTCTTCTCTTGCAAGGGAAATGGTGCTCAACATGGCAAAAACAGAACACATGATGAGGGAAGGGAGTTGCAGCCTAGGATCGGCATAGGGGTAGTACATAAACACCTCATTTCTTTAAATGAAACGAAGTCCTCGGGGCCAGATGAACTGCATCCAAGTGTACTAAGAACTCGTGAATATAATTTCTGAGCCTCTGTCCATTATTTCTGAGAATTCTTGGAGAACAGGTGAGGTGCCAGAAGATTGGAGGTGGGCAAATGTTGTCCCCCATCTTCAAGAAGGGGAAAAAGGAGGATCCAGGTAACTTACTGATCCGTCAGCTTGACATCTATACCTGTGAAAGTTTTAGAAGAAATAATTGAACAGACAGTCCTTGAGCATTTAGAAAGGACGGCTGTGATTCCTAACAGCCAGCATGGGTTTTTCAAGAACATGTCAAGTCAGACTACCCTTATCTCTCTTTTTGAGAAAGTAACTACTTTGCTGGATCAGGGGAATGCTGTGGACATAAGTTTATCTTGATTTCAGAAAGGCTTTTGATAATGTTCCATATTTATTTATTTATTTATTTCCATTTTTATCCCGCCTTGCCACAGGGTTAGCTCAAGGCAGCTAACAACATTAAAACACTAAAACAATGAATACATTAAAATGCAATGGAATATACAAACAAAGCCTAAGCGGCTAACAGTACTAGTGAAAATTATGGTGGTGTGCAATAAACAAACAAAGGCAATAACCAGTCGATGTTTCATGTGGGCCGGGATGTACTCCGGCAGCGCATTCGTCAGTGGTGCATTTGCCAGTTGCCCACTCATCAGTGGCGGCCCCTAATCAAAAGCCTGACAGAGCGGCTCCTCAGTGGAACAGGCTTCCTCCGGAAGTAGTGGGCTCTCCGTCTTTCAAGGTTTTCAAACAGAGGCTAGATGGCCATCTGATGACAGCAAGGCTGTTTCTGTGAACTCAGGCAGACCATGAGGGGGAGGGCAGGAAGGGTTGCCTCAGTGCTTAGTTCATGTGGCCCTTTCATACACGCCCAGGGAAATGCTGATCACCACTTTGGGGTCAGATAGCAATTTTTCTCCAGACCAGTTTGGCTGGAGATCCTGGAGGTTTTTTGTCATCTTCTGGGCGTGAAACAGCGGTCACTGGGGGTGTGGAGGGGGATGTATTGGTGAATTTCCTGCATTGTGCAGGGGGGTGGACTAGATGACCCTGGAGATCCCTTCCAACTATATGGTTCTATGATTCCTGCTTCCTGGAGACTTGATATCTCTCTCATACTTAGCCTAGCGGTTCCGTCGTATCCAGAGTTTCTGTCTCTCTGTCTCTCATACATGTGCATACACAGAACTCCCTCAGTCACTGCTTCCTGTTTGCACGATAGAGATACCAAGCCAAGCCTCGCTTCCTTCCACTGGCTGAGCTCTCCTCCTTTGGGAGGAAGGGAGGGGGTGGGAAAGAGCAAGAGAACGCAACAGGCGTGGCTCCTTTAAGACCAGCAAAGTTTCATTTCAGGTATAAGCTTTTGTGTGCACGCACACATCTTCACAAGGAGGGAGAGTGGCTAGGTTCTTCTGACAAGCACAATTCACAGTGAGATTGTTGTGCTTTGCTGTTTTCTTTGAGACTTGATCTCTCACTCACAAACACACCTGTGTTAAAAGGAAGGGGTGCATTGGGATAAGGGGAAAGGAGGATTAAAAGGACATTATTTTGGTTTATTCTGAAAAGTTTTTTTTTAGATCAGATTTCTCTATTTTTATTTTCTTTCAAAAAATACTCTGTTTAAGAATTAGAACACTTGGATTGGATTCCATTTTTTAATAACTGGAAATAGATGGCTTAAACAGGGCTATTTTGGGGCAGGAACGCACAGGAATGGAGTTCTGGCTGGCTTCAGAGTTGGCCACGCCCACTACAGCCAAAACCTCTGCGTGCGTGGCTACAGAGGGAAGGCCTGGAGAGCGACCCCCCCCCCGGCGACTCCAAGGTGGGGGGGCAGGGGGCTCTGGAAGGATCGGGGAGGCATTTAAATGCCTCCCCATGCCTTCCCCAGCCTGTCCATGGGCTGGCTTACCCAGGCGCCCGCTGCTGCAGGGCACCTAAACAAGCCAAGGGAAAGCATGGGGTGTGGCCTAATACGCTAATAAGCTGTGATGTCAGGGGTGTGGCCTAATATGCTAATGAGTTTCTGATGTTGGGTGTGACCTATTATGCTAATGAGTTCCTGTTGGCCTTTTTCTACAAAAAAAAGCCCTGGGCTTAAGTATTTTAAAAAATATATATGGTTCCATATGTGCCAGTTGAACATGTCTTTGTTTTTCCCCTCCCACCTTGCTGGCTGCCTTTCTTCACTCTCCCTTTGTCTTTTATCACTAGCACTGAGTGGATTTTGCCTAGTCTGAAATCAACACATTATTTCACTTGGAGAGAGACCCCTCTTCAGTTTCCTGCATAAACGAAAAAAGAAACTTAACAGCACAGTTTGCAGTCTATAAGTGGAAAGGAGCAAGAGACCAGTAGCACCTAACAAAATTTGTGGCAGGGCTTGAGTTTTCGTGAGTCACTGCTCACTTCTTCAGATACAGCTAGAATGTGAGTCTCTTGGTCCTTATAACTTGGAGAGTGGAGTGATTTCAGATGCCAAATAACAATAGGAGGCATTGGTAATGAGACAGGAAAACTAGGTCTCAATTCAGTCCAGGAGGATGCATTGTCTTGAGCTTCATTACCAGTTGCAATTTGGCAGTCTCTCTACTCTCCCTTTGAAATTCCTTTGTAAGAGAACTGCTACTCTTAGGTCAGCAACTAAATGTTCTGGAAGATTAAATGTTCTCCCACTGTTTTTTGAATGTTGTGGTTTCTAATGTCAGACTTATGTCCATTTATTCTTTGCATCCTCCTGGACTGAATCCTCCTGAACCAAACTGAGACCTAGGTTTCCCATCTCCTTACCAATGCTGATATCTCCATACCTACTACCCCTCTGCATATCTCACCTAATCCAATCAAGCCTGCTATTGCCATTCACCTGCAATTGTCAATTGGCATCTGAAATCACCTTTATAAAATTTATATCTCCAGTACCTCGTGTTACATTTTATACCACACATGGCCCGGCTATGTCAGATCCAGTACTCATAACAAATGAGTTTAACACCTCTACTTTAAAGGGACTGCACAAGATAGCCCAAAACAGCTAAGCAGGAGGGAGCTCTGCAAACCCTGTTTAAAGGGACTGCAGTCCCTTTCAAGGGGGTTTGCAGGGCCATGAACCAAACTGCATTTTCCCAGTTTGTGCTCATCCTTCCTTGTATCTGTTCTTGAAACAATGCTAAAAATAACACTGTTCCCTGCTTATCTGATGTGTTCCATGTATAAAATTTTAACAGGATTAGGGCCTTACTACTTGAGAACATATTGCATAATGACATTTTGTTCTCCTGATTTTAATCTTATTGCATGTGTTGCATGCCTTCTAATACTGTTCAATCTTTTACAGTGTGGAAAATAGAGATCAAAGTTGTGGGTAGCATAATATTTAATAATGCTTTGATTATAAAAATGTTTGAAGACTGGTTTATTGCAGGCCTGTAGCCAGGATTTTTTAATTTGGGGGTGCCTTTAGATAAGTTAGGGGGCACCCCGCACACAGCCCTGTGCACACCCTCAAGGGAGCGCCTTAGCTGGATGGAAAGTCGGGGGCCGGGCCCCGAGATGCCCCACTGTAGCTTACAGGCCTGGTTTATTGTACCCCATATATACTAAGGTAGTCAAGTACAACTGTAGAAGACAATGTGTATAGTTCAATTCTAGCTGTAGAAATTACTGTAATCAACATAGCACCCTGTACTGGTAAACAGATGAAGTTTGGTATCTCTGTCAAATTTGGAAAGTGATAAAGTAGAATTAGTTTTACTGCATTTTTGTCAATAGCTCTTTTTATCTGAACCAAGAATTCCAGGAAAAAGAAGAGGAGGAGGAGTTTATATCCCGCCCTTCACTCGGCGTCTCAGAGCGGCTTACAAACTCCTTTCCTTTCCCCTCCCCAGTACAGACACCCTGTGAGGTAGGTGGGGCTGAGAGAGCTCTTTTGAGAACTGCTCTTTCAGAACGGCTCTGACAGAACTATGGCTTGCCCAAGGCCATCCAGCAGCTGCAAGTGGAGGAGTGGGGAATCAAACCCAGTTCTCCCAGATTAAAGTCTGCACACTTAACCACTACACCAAACTGGCTCTAGCTTTAGTCATACGGCATCAAGAATCAAACTTCTGAAATATTTGTGCTCTGTATGTCCATACTGGACTTTATAAATCCTAGTTTTCTGTGCAATCAGAACAGCCTCACTGGAGCCCTGTTCACTATGTCTTATGAAGTATTTTCATACCTTTAAGCATGTAAATATTTTAAAGTGCTGTAAACTGGCAAAAAAAAAAGTAGATAGGTACCACTTCAGTGGGAAGGTAACAGTGTTCTGTGCGCCTTGTTAGTCATGCCAGCCACGACCATGGAAATGTCTTCAGACAGCGCTGGCTCTTCGGCTTTGAAACAGAGATGAGCACCGCAACCCTAGAGTCAGATTCAACTGGCTTTTGAGCAAGGGAACCTTTACCTTTTAAACTGGCAAAACTCCTTTCCAATATATCTTTCCAATTATTTTATGATTTTTATAGCTTCTCTGATAGAAGTCATAAGAACACAAGAGAAGCCGTGTTGGATTAGGCTAATGGCTCATCCAGTCCAATACTCTGGGTGCGTTCAGACAGGGGCTTTACATCGGTATAGGTGCCGGTTGCAATCGCTGTACTCACCGGCGTTCAGACGGCGAACATCTGCCTCCTGTCCCTAACCGATGTAAAGCCCTTTACACCGTTGCACTCTGCCACTAGGTCCCAAGTGGTGGTATACTGAGTGCAACGGTTGCTTTCGATCTTCCCCAGCGTCTGATCGCTCTCCACCGGTGCCTAGCCATTTCCGTCGGAAGCCTGAGGCTTCCGTTCCCCCCCCACCATTTTTTTTAAAAAAACAGAGCAATATGCGCTTGGGCAAAGCTTCGCCCTGAGCGTTTGTTTAAAAAAAAAAATCCCTTACTTTACCTATCCGGAGGAGTCCGGGACTTAAGGGAGGCCAGTTTGGGCTTTAAACTTTAAAGGTAAGTCCTTACCTTTAAAGTTTAAATGTAATGGGGGGGGGGGTTTGAGCCGACGCCCGCAGCGTGAGACCGGGCGTACAACGATGGGAACTGCAAAATGGAGGTAAGTGTGATCGCGTTTCTGCCGGCATAAACTGCGCCGGTTCCAACCGGTGCAGTTTATGCCGGCAGAAAGCCCCCGTCTGAACGCACCCTCTGTGTCACACAGTGACCAAAACCCAGGTGCCACCAGAAGGTCCACCAGCAGGGCCAGAACTCCAGAAGCCCCTTCCACTGTTGCCCCCCCCCCAAGCACCAAGAATACACAGCCCCAGACATAATATTTCATCTTTACCTTGTGGCTAATAGCCACTGATGGACCTCTGCTCCATATGTTTATCCAGTCCCCTCTTGAAGCTGTCTAGGCTTGTAGCTGCCATCACTTCCTGTGGCAGTGAATTCCATCTGTTTGTTACTTTTATCTTTTCTAAGCTTACTGCTCACTAATTTCATTGAGTGCCTACAAGTTCTTGAATTGTGAGAAAGGGAGAAAAGACTTCTTTCTCTATTTTGTTCTTGTGGCCCTTTCTTACATGCCCAGGGAAATGCTGATTGCCATGTTGGGGTCAAGAAGCAATTCCCCCCCCAGGACTGTTTAACAAGGGATCCTGAAGGTTTTTTGCCATCTTCTGGGCATGCCGCAGGGGTCACTGGGTGTGTGTGGAGGGACGCATTTGTGAATTTCCTGCATTGTGCAGGGGGTTGGACTAGATGTCCCTGGAGGTCCCTTCCAACTCTATGATTCTACCTTCTCTATCACATGCATAATTTTGTAAACCTCTGTCATGTCACCCCTCAATCGTCATTTCTCTGAGCTAAAGAGCCCTAACCTATTTAACCTGTCTTCATAAGGAAAGGTGTTCCATCCCCTTAATCATTTCAGTTGCCTTTTTCTGCACTTTTTCCAAAGCTATATTTTTGAGGTGCAGTCATAGAATAATGACTTCATTCTTACTGCTGACACATGTTTAATAAAGTATAAATTGGTACCACATCTTGCACGCATGTTCTCCTGCAATGGAATATCAACATTTCTGCCTCTTCAGAGGAATACATGAGGTTTGTTTAAATTACCTTAGAAGGGTCATTAGATTTAAGAAAGAAAGGCTTTGGTAGGTAACACAGTGCTTTTCAAAAGATTAAAAATACTGAGTACGTTTTAAAGGAAAAACATGAAAGTCACTAGAAATACAGGAATTATCTCGGGTCTTCCAAAGTGGCAGTTGCATGGAAAACCTTTATTTGGGTTTGTTTGCAGTCACCACACTGTAAGCCATCACTGAGATATGAAGAGATTTCATATATCCTTTCACTTTGCAGAGTTTTTTTCCCCTTGCCCAGCTCTTTCAAGTTTTGATGACTGTCTTTTAAGATGCAGGTTGGACCAAAGAGTTCTTCCATAAGAGTACTTTTCTTCGCCATTGATACAGTAGGAGTGTGGTCTTCACTATGTGTTGAAGTGTCCTGCCTTATTTTGGTAGCATTACCAAATGAGGGTTCATAGGTACTAACTGAATTTTCCCCCTTTACTTCAGTCTGCTGCCGACCCACCTGTCTACTATTGTAGAAAGTGCTTGTGTTGGATATGGGACCTGTTGATGGGAGTCCCTGGTGCAAATTTTCAATGACCTCTGAAAACACATACTGTTTCTTTAATTTAGATATTTTGTGTTGTGCTGCCAGCTTAACATGATCTGTTTCTTTTGCTGTTTTCTCCCCACCTTCCTTGCATTCCTCATTGTTTTTCTTTTCCACTAAAGCTTCTTCCAGATTATTTTTATTTTTCAGAACATCTTGAGTAGGATAAAGTGATCCTTCTCCCATTAATTTCTCAAGTTCATCTTTCAAAATGTCAACTTTTAACCCTTGCATGTCTCTCCTTTTCTTTTGTCCTTCTAGATATTCACATCTGAAATGTTTTTCTTCCTTTGGATGTATTTCTTCCCTTAACAGTTCTAGAAAGGGAATATTGTTTCAACAGTTAGACTAAGAAATCAGACAATGAAAATTTTAAATAAGAAATATGAACTGAAGGCACATCCTATATATTTAGCAGCTAGAAATTACCTTACACAAGGAAAACTAGCCACAGTTATGAGGATCTATGGGACTGAGAACTACTCCTAAATTGTCTTTCATTACACTGCAAGAGAGATTATGGGAGCAGTCCCCATGCTCCAGAATCTTCAGTGGTTGTCAGAAAAAAGAGAGCCTTGTCTTATTCTAGCAGTCTAAAAAACTGTAATAGATTTCATGTATTTCTTCATGCAGAGTAAAAGATATCAACTCTGAGAGGCTTATCCTGGGACAGAAAGAGAATTATATGTTTCAATATACAATACATTTTACAACTAATTTGCATGTCAGTCCAAACAGTTTCATGTAAAAGAAAAATCTGGTATACAGATCATTCTCCCAGGATACTGGAAAACCTGTTACGAATATACCATTGAATTGTTATAGTATGATAGACCAGCATGGCTAAATGTTCAAGAGTGTTGTCTATCATGAAATTTGCTTACATGTATAAAGTCATACAATGTCTCAAATACTCTTAGAATACCTTTGCATGTTACATTTGAAGTGTCTTCCTTTGGTAATTTTTCAAATTGATGAAATTCTGATTTTAGTGCTGCCTCTTCATGCACACCACATAATTTTTCTTTTGAATCTTGGATTGTCTTCTCCTTAAATACATAGTTAGAAAGAGAAAATATACCACAATTTATTTGCATCTTTTAATTTCTGAATATGTATGAAGAGTGACAAAGTAGTAAATGATTAAGGCATTTTCTATACTAATAGCATCACTTTGATCTAAATCCTTTCATTGTAGGAGTTCTCAAATCTTCCATAAATTAAGGGAAGCGGTAAATTATTTGAATCACCCCAAGATTCACCTGATTTAAGAATGGCAATTCATCTGTCTGCAGTGGTTTAGGGAAGAGAAAAAGAAATTGTATCATTTTATGGTTCACAAGTGATTACTATAGTATCAAAAGCTTGTAAAAATGAAGGATTGGATCACAGTGTATAGACACAGCAGAGTTTATCCACAGATGTTTAAAAGATTACACAAGTCTACAAGAAAGGTATCTTTTACTAATTCTTCAGATCCTCCGGATAAACAATATAGTTCCAGTGCCACAGAGGACAATAATATTACAGGAGATTAGGACAATAGTTCCAATAAATTGACCACTTCAACATCCTTTTTTGTACAGCCCCAGGACATATGAAGTATACTAGTGACCAAAAGAAAAAACAGCATCAAGAGAAGACAGATCACCAACTGAAGTTGGGATGGAGATTAGTTTACAATGTATTTGATCAAACCCTTACAGAACCAGAACAATGGGTCCTTAATAAAAGTTTATCGTATGTTCCAACTCCATGTCATGACCCAGTGACCCCCAAGGATCGACATTTTCAAACTTGTTAGAAACCCTGAAACTAAGATCTTTTTTTAACTGAACAACAAGGTAACCCAAGGAGTACGCCTTTTTGTGTTATATCTCACTTTATACCTCCTCGGCTCTTTCGACTTGCTATACAAGTGTTTGAGGAAAGAGTAATAATTTAGAAAAACTGGAATGTAATTTATATCTAGATGAGTGAACTTGAATAACAAAGAGAGGCTGGCATTAAATAAACTATCCAGTGACCCTAATATAATAATCGAAGAAGCACATAAAGGAGGTGCAGCTGTTGTTCACAATAGGTCAGATTATGAATTGGAAGTTACGAGGCAAGACAATAATCCAACATACTATACCTCACATAAAAACAATCCAGGTCCATCAGTTCAATATACCACTAGAACGTTACTGGAAGGTCTTATATGGGATACATTACACCTATGGAAAGAGATTTCCTTGATAATGCTAACTCTAGAACCCCAGTATTCTACATTCTACCAAAAATACATAAAAATATTTTCCTCCTCCCAATAGGCCTATTATCTCTGGTTGCGGTTCTATCCTGGATCTTCTATGCAAATATATTGGCTTTTTCATCTGACCATTTGTGTTCTTAATGCCATCATATATAAGACACTACTGATTTTATTAACAAACTGGATTGTATATCTAATATAAATATAGAAATTCTTTTCATTACACTAGATACTGTACTACTTTATACCAACATTCCCCAGAGAGAAGCATTATCTATTATAGAAGAATCCTTAAACATAAGAAATAATAGGAATCTCTCAATTCATTTCTTGTTATCTCTGGATGAAACCGTGCTCACAATTTCTTCTCATTTAATGATATATTTCCAAATTAAAGGCATTGCCATGGGATCTTCAGTGGCCCCAGAAGTTGCCAAATTATATGGGCAATTTTAAAGATAAATTTATTTATTCTGCTAACCCCTTCCATAATTGTATCATTAAATGATGGCAATATCTAGATGATGTCTTTTATTGTGGAATATAATTACTGGCTGGAAGAACAGGACAAAAATATTAAAATGGGCCTCCATGTGGATGACAAGAAAATTAATTTTTTAGGTGTCATGGTCATAACGGAACAAGATAAACTCTATACAAATCTTTATTTCAAACACCAACACATAAAAACTCCCTTTTGAGAGATGACCATCACCACCCAAAACATATGTGGAATATGTGGAATAGTTTACAATAATAATAGAATAATTATAAAACAAAATTTATTTTAGTTACGATACACTTTTTCTGTGCCTCTCAGCTTTGTATGGCCAAGGTAAGTTCTTTGCTCACCTTGCTCTTGTTACAGCTCTGATTGAGACACGTAGGCCTTACCTTATAGTCAGGGGGACTATTTTTGGGCAGGAACGCACAGGAACGGAGTTCCGGCTGGCTCCCAAGTTGGCCACACCCATCAGGAACTCATTAGCATAATAGACCACATCCAACAGCAGAAACTCATTAGGATTGGCTACATTAGGGGTGTGTGGCCTAACATGCAAAGGCGTTCCTGCTACAAAAAAGCCCTGGGTTTTGACAACAAACAAGGTAAACAGAATAACAAGAAAAAGGTGGGTGTGGCTGAATAACCACACTTCTGGTAACATGGGGGTGTGGCCTAATGTGCTAATGAGCTGTGCTGTCATGGGGTGTGGCCTAATATGCTAATGAGTTTCTGCTGTTGGGTGTGGCCTATTATGCTAATGAGTTCCTGCTGGGCTTTTTCTACAAAAAGACCCCTGCTTATAGTCCAATCAAAATGGACACAAAGGGTAGAGAAAAAGTCTTGAGCTTCTACTAATGGGGACACCTAGAATACTGGCATGAAAGGAGCATAACCAAGATTTAGCAATAAGGAAAACAACATATCATTTTCAATTATCTAAAGCTCTCCAGAAAATCTGTGAATGATTAAAAGAGCTGAGAAGACAACTTTAAGCAGATCTGCCATACCTCTTTTAAAACTGCGCTTTTCTCTGTCTCGTGCTTTTGAAGTGGGGTCGTTGCTTCTATTTTAAAACTCTTATCTGCTTGTACTGCCTTGTTTATATTACCTATAAAGGAGGAGTTAATAATGAAAAACATTAACTTTTTGAAAAACGAACATAAAATGGAATAACTAAAACTTCAAAAAGATCACTGACATGCAGCTTGAACCTATCTACATTTACTTACTCCCAGTGTGTTTATTACTGCAGCTTTAATAACACACATGTGCCTCATTCCACAGAGTTAGGAGTGCAGCAATATCTATTAATTTCCTCCCTTGAACTGATCGGAATTTTGGAAGAGTGATGGGAGAGTTTTAACTGTGGTCACCTCCCCAAGAAGGGGGAGGGGGACCTCCATTTATGCTACAACAGATCTGCAATATGCTTGCTGATTTCTGGACTCTCTGTACGGACAAATCAGGTTCTAGGATATGCGCCACCCTGTGCCCATTCAGTAAAGGTGATGCACAGTGTAGAAACCTGTCTGTAACTACTTTTATCATTAGTCTCATTAAATCATATAAAAGGATACATATAAAAACAGATTTTATAACCAGTACTTACAATGAAGAATTTTCACATATATATTCTGGACCTGCAGAAGGGCAACTGTATTCACATGAAATCACATGAAACTGTCTTATAGTGAATCAGACCCTTGGTCCATCAAAGTCAGTATTGTCTACTCAGACTGGCAGTAGCTCTTCAGGGTCTCAGGCAGAGATCTTTCACATCACCTACTGCCAGACCTTTTAACTGGAAATGCCTGGGTTTGAATGTGGGATCTTCTGCATTCCAAGCCAATGCTCTACCACTGAGCCATAGCTCAGTCTCTTACAGCACAAAACAAAAGGAGTCTTGTAACATCTTCCAGACTAGCACATGTATTATGACATACATTTCCATGGACTACATATGTTATCAATGTGTTATCAATGGGCAGACACACACAAACACATCCCACATATACATAAAAATAGCCTATGAAAACTCCAGGTGATACAAGATAAGCACAACAGCAGTTACCATTGATAACAGAATCTTTCTAGACTTACTAAACTAATTTGGCACCCAAAGAGAGTGAGAAAATATTTGTCTTGATTCAAACCTAGATGAACACAACTCCCTGATATATCTGATGGGGTCTCCTTTTAAAGTTATTTTGTTGTATACTGATGACTTATGATGAGCAGCAGTGTGACCTGGGAGAATGAAATGTTTTCTCACTGGTTTCTGAATGCTGTGATTTTTAATGTCTGATTTGCAACCATGTATTCTTGTGTGTAGAGACTGACTTATTTGACTCTACTGCCTACATAGATCAAACTTTCCAACTTTTAAATTGGTACCTCTGGCTGTTCCTTTAATATTGTTTAATCTGCAGCAAATGGCTGGTGATATTATTTACCTCCATGCCATGAAAATCTTCAATTGCCTGCCTATTTCCATGCATGAAGACTCTATCAGAGGGACAGGACATTGTTCTCCAGACCTGTTGCCATCCTAAATCAAACAGATCAGTTTCCATATTCATGTACAGATATCTGAAGACACACATCAGACATATGATGAAGTGGGTTCTAGTCCATAGTAGCTGATGCTCTAATAAACTGACCAGCCTTTAACATGTCACCAGATTTTTTTTGGTTTTATCTGTTGTTGCTGCATCAATCAAGTCCAGGTCTCACCAGGAAAATCAAGGAGAAATCTCTGTAAGTTTCCTTAGTATGATGACTAGGGGGAGCTGTACATCTAGCTGTGTTTAGTACAGCCAAAGTTTTTCTCCCACAAATAATTGCGGGAGAATTATTATCAGGCCATTCATTCTTAGAACTGCAGTCTATTAAAAAGCTATGGAGCAGTTTGATATCACCTAGTACAAACCTGTTCCTGCAATTTAAAATGTATTGTTGTACCACAGCTAAGTTCGTGATTTACTGGGTTTGTGTGGTGGCGGCGGCAGCAGCATTATTGGACTGGTTAAGATGGGACAGGAGGAGACTCTTTAAAGTGCCGGCATTCTCAGAACAATGGGATGGCTCTGCCTGTAAGCTTCTCTGCAGCCTAGCCCAGGGAAGTACTTACTGTCACTGTACTGATCATCTGCTCTGAAGGTAAGAGCAGACATCTCAACTGAATTGCATTATTATTTTGAAATAAACCCCCTTGGATACAGCAAGAACAACATGGATAGAATTTTCTTAAATGTCCGTCATTTTTGCCTCCTTCCCTCTCCCTTCACAGTAAAGACAACCCTATTCTAGTACTCTTTAAATGGCGAACCCCACATCAATCACTACAGATATTTAGTACTGTAAAACCTTCTAATCAGGCTTTAACACATTACCTCCTAAATCAGCCTACATGCCATTTCAAAGCAGCAGACACTTTTTAAAAATGCTTCTCATAAAACTACCTTTCGGGGGAGACTCCAGCTCACATTTGTCTTGTTGACTTTTAAGCAGCCGGTTTGCATAAATGTTCCTTACACCAAGTTCTCGTTCTTTTTCCTACAAAAATATAGTATTATACTTCAAAAATGACAGAAAAAATTGTTACATGCACTGCACTTATGCCATCTATCCTGATTAGCTGAATTCACCTCCATAACTATTCATACCTTCCTAACCTCTTGGCTCAAAGCAGCTTAGTAGCATGTGTGCTCATCCATTGTCCTAATAGAGCAAATGTTTTGTATGTCTGTCAGGTCAGCTGACTAAATGCAGCTCATTCTGCAGAGGCTGCAGAGCTTCCTCAGGCTCCTTTATCTGATAAGCCTCTCCAGACATGCCTTTTTAGGGCTTGCTTAAGGAATTCACAACTCTAAAGCTGGTCCCTACAAAATGGCCTTTGAAGTGGTGATACTCTGCAAAACATACCTGCTGTTCTTGATGTAGCTGCTATCTTGGCTTTGTATTTGACAGTTCAGGTGCGCTTAGTTTTTGGTTTTGAGAATTTGTCACTGCAGCTTTCTATGGTGGCATTTGTAGAATGGAATTCCCTCCCTCCCTCCCAGATAAATTGGCTTGGCCCATTCTATTGAAAGATGCAGGCCAATGCTGAAAACTCATCTGTTTGGACAAGGTTTTTGGTTGGTTGGCTGGCTGATGTCTGAGCTGCCACCTCAATTTTAAACATGTGGATTGACTTTCTTTTTAATTGTATTTTATCATTGTTACGTGCTTTTAATTATTGCTATATAACCCACTATGAAGCCAATGGCTGAAAAGCATCCTATAAATCCGATCATAACTAACTAAATAAATCCTGGCAGTATTGGAGAGCTGTCAAAAGCCAAACCTTCAGGAGTCTACCCCCCACCCCCACCCTCCACCACACATTCTAAAACATTGTTTTCAATTTAGAGGATGAATTTCACATTCAAAATCCATATTTTCAATACTATTTAATTCTGGCATTTTACAAAATGGGACTCCAGCTCTATGTCCTAACTGAAACAGACCCTGAACATCACAGCTGCAGGTGAAAGAGCCATGAGGAATAAGAATGCTGCTACACTTTTTTCTTTCTTACAAGCAGGGCTATAGCTAGAGTAGGGCAAGTGACTGTACCACCACACCTAGCACATTGATTTATCAGAGCTAGTAATTTATTAAAATATTTTCTTAACTTGTGACATTACAGCTTGCATTTGAAAACTGAGTACTCATTTTTAGAATATGAAAGTTTCTAGTTGGCAAAGAAGAATGGAGACACTACAAACTCTCCCCACTTGATTTAATTCGGCTCTGCTCATCTAATATTCCTCCTCCCCTTTATACTTTATTGTGCTTAAGTTAGCGTACAAAATGCTTCCTCTAATCAAGAGAATCACCATGGGTCCCCTTCAATCCAAGCATCATATAAAACAAATTTGCATAACTTTCCAAGCTCCATGGGCCTCCAAGGTTATCAAGGCCTCTGGAATGTTGATGTTCTCCTAGCAGCCATCCTGCCTCTAGTTGCTAAGACTCTGATCACAGCAAGATGCTTAAAGGAGGTAAATGGTAGTGTAAGGAAGTTCTTCTTTATTCAGGGAAAGTGATGGTTATAAACAGGCAAAGATTTAGAACAAAAAAATTATTCATACTCAACTAACAATTCATACACATTAAACTGCACACAAACACATGTGCTTAGCCATGAGGATGTAGAAGTGTATGATGCTTATGGAGAAAACCCTGGTTTTCCTTTTTTTTAAAAAAGCCCCACCTGAAAATGTGGCTGGCCCATTGCTGAGACAGGCTGGCTAAAAGAACTAGTTTTGTCTCTAAAGGGACTTTACAAAATATTTTGATTCAAAACAGTATGGGAAGTACATACTGTCAGGGCTTTTTTGGTAGAAAAAGCCCAGCAGGAACTCTTTAGCATAATAGGCCACACCCAACAGCAGAAACGCATTAGCATATTAGGCCACACCCCATGCCTTCCCTTGGTTTGCCCAGGAAGGAAAGGGAAGGCAGTTTAAACTGCCTTCTGTTGGCTTGCCAGGGCACCCTGTGGCTGTGAGGAGCCCAGGCAAGCCAGCCCTTGGACAGGCTTGGGAAGGCATGGGGAGGCATTTAAATGCCTCCCCAATCCTTCCAGGGACCCCTGGCCCCCCTGCCTCAGAGTTGCTGGGGGGGTCGCTCTCCAGGCATATCTCTCTTCCCTCTGTATCCACACATGTAGAGGTTTTGGCTGTAGTGGGCGTGGCCAACTCTGAAGCCAGCCGGAATTCCGTTCCTGTGCGTTCCTGCCCCCAAATAGCCCTGCATACTGTTATCTGTTGTGATATCAGACTTAAATGAACTCTATCTGCCTCAGACTTTATGAAATGTGCTTAGCACAATGGCTGCAGTCACACACACTACATAATCCTCTTTCAATCCACTTTCAATGAACTTTCCAACAAGATTTTTACTGTGTGAACTGGCAAAATCCAATTCGAAAGTGTATTGGAAGTGAATTATTTAGTGTGTGTGACCACAGCCTATGACTCTGGTCCACTAATGGCAGAGCATTCATCTGGCACAAAGAGCTTTCTACAAACATGAGGTTGTTTCACCTGCAAAAGAAACTCTTCCGCTGTCAGAAAGTTCCTTACGCCAAAGGAAAGTTCTACCAATAGCAGAACAGGATTTCACCCATTGTTATGCTTTCAATGTACTTCCTTTTTTTCCTATGTTCTGCAATGAGCATATTAAATGCAATACACATTTATAGTAAAAGAGACATAATGTAAGCATTAAATACCTTGATTTTTTGGTTAAGTGACTTAATTTCCATTTGAAGATTTGTGGTGATCATCTGAGCTTCAATTGTCTTTTTCTTCTCAGCAGCTAACTGATGACTAAAGGAGGTATTATTCAGCAGCAGCTTCTTTTCCAGACCCTGAAGATATAACAAGTATGAAAATCTGCTTTATCTCATCCGTACTGACAATTTACAAAACAAAGTATCATGTTTTTTAAAAAGCACCATATAAAACTGGAGATTTTAATAAATTTCTTTGGGAGGATGAACAGCCCAATCTCACATATAATACCATTACTTTATTTGTTTTTGCCATCACAATTGACTTATGGCAACCCCTGGTGGAGTTTTCAAGGCAAGACACCCAGGGGCGGTTTGCCATTCCCATCCTCTGCATCGTGACCCTGGTATTCCTTGGTGTTCTCCCACCCAAATACTGACCAAGGCCAACCTGGCTGTATCACTTTGTAAAATAGGATTAGCTATTTTTGAAGATATTCAAAAGCCTAGTGATAGAAAGTTGTGGTAGAGATAAACGGATAGCCTCCACAAAAAGGAAACCCATTGATTCACACTCTGAACACAAGGCAGATGGAAAATCTAATCCATTTTTATCCAGCCCTTCCTTTAAGGAGCTCAAAGCAACATACATTGTACTCCCTTTTCCATTTCACCCTCTCGAGAAACCTGTGAGACAGGCCAAGTTGAGAGCGTGACAGCCAGGATCCTAAGCAGCAGGCAATAGTGCCATCTGCCCATTTCTGCTGCACAACCCCCCCACCAAAGCACCCCCATTCCCTGCTGCCACTCAATGAACCAGCAGGAGAAAACGGGGGGGGGGGGGGGGCAGAATCTGGAGATGTCATCACAGTGAGTTTCATGTCTGAGTGGAGATTTGAATCCTAGCCTCCTCAGTCCTAGTCCCTTTCAACACTAAATCACACTGGCTGGGAACACACACATGAGTCTTTCTCTGCCTCTTATGAAATTTAGAAAAAAAATAATACTCTCTTTCTATAGCAGCTAGTATGGGCATCAACTCAAGAGGCTTACAAATCTGGCATGCAGGGTTCCTTGGACACTGAAGTGAATAGGAGGCTTCCTCCAGCCAGAATCATATGTGTGTATCTGTGCATGCTGTAAACTTAGGATAGTTTACTGAGGCCCTGTTTGCACGAGGGGTTTTGGGCCGGGAGCGGGACGGATCAGGGGTGGAGCAAACGGGCGCGATCCCACGGCAACATCTGGGAATCGTTGCCTGTCCGTCCCCGATCCGTCCCTCCCGCCCAAAACCCCGCACTAAAAAAGAACCACCTACCTAGGTGGTTCTTTGGAGAAGAGTGGCTCAAATCTGGCTGTGGGATTGCTGGCGCGTCCTTGCGCCGGCGCATCCCCGGGCCCCGGGCGTACTGCGCATGCTCGAGCATGCGCAGTTTGGCAGCCTCCCCCTCCCATTCGTGTCTTCCTCCCCGGCATCTGATTGTGCCGGGGAGCGACGCGCCGCGGCTCAGGGGATCTGTGGGATCCCGCCGCGGCGTCTCAACTTTGGTGCGGCTTTTAAAAGCCGCACTTTTCCCAGTGTTTTCCCTGCCGTGTGGCAGGGGCCTGACTGTCATGCTCTGAAACATCCTGACACATACCTCAGGTTTATTCTGCTGTTCAGTAGTTAGATATACTACTAGTTCAAAAACTGCACTTGATGAATGACCCCCCCAATTGATTTTAGTGATAATAGGGTGTTTGTTCATGAAAAATTCATTTAACAGACAAAGAATTGAGATTAAGACTGTGGTCCCAAGCATGCTTATTTGGTGTAGTGGTTAAGTGTGTGGACTCTAATCTGGGAGAACTGGGTCTGATTCCCACCCCTCCACTTGCAGCTGCTGGATAACCTTGGGCAAGCCATAGTTTTGACAAGAGCTGTCCTTGAAAGAGCAGTTCTTGAAAGAGCTCTCTCAGCCCCACCTACCTCACAGAGTGTCTGTTGTGGGGAGGGGAAGGGAAAGGGAAAGGAGTTTGTAAGCTGCTCTGAGACTCCAAGTGAAGGGCGGGGTATAAATCAAATCTTCTCTCTCTTCTTCTTATTCAGAAATAGTACCCTCTGGTATCAGTTACACATCCTTGAGCAATACTATTTAATCTGCCTAACAGGCTTTAGAAAAATATCACTGTTATCTCCCATATGAAAGGGTGCTCCCATGACACATCCAAGCAGCAGCTGCATGGGAGAACTCATACATCAGAACTCTAGCATCATCCTCATATAGAATGATTCAGTTATGAAAATGCATTGATACGCTGAATATTACCTGAATTCTCTTATCACTGGCTTCCATTCTTTCAGTAAGGGCTGTTAATCTGTGCTGAAGTTCCCCTCTCTCAGCAAGATGCTTGTCTTCACAAAGTTTCTGCAGTGCCTGGAAAGCGTCTTTCGTCTTGAGCAGTTGTATTTCAACTTCTCTAAGCTTTCTGGATGCATTCCGCTCCTGCTCCTGAGACTTCCTGAGAAGCACTCTTAGAGTCCTCACTTCTCGACTGTGTTTCTCCAGCAGATCAGGCAGGTTAGTCTCTGCATTTTCATATTTTGCTATTGCTTTTAAATGTCGGTACTGGAGATTCTTCAAAAGCTGGTTTTCCATATTGGATGCTTCCAATTTATTCTTCAAAACACACACTTCGTTTTTCAGCTCCTTAACTTTGTGGAGTCTAGCTGACAATATACGGCGAGCCACATTATTCTTCTTCTGGGAATTTACAACACTGTAACAAGCAAAAGAAGTCTTTTGCTGTTGTTTCTTTTTAGGTAGTTTCTTTCCTCCTGTGTTCAAATCAAAACAAGAAATAAGACACAAATAAGTCTGTATCATTTCTAGGCCTATTGAATAATATTACTGGGTATCAATTACATTTCAGAAACAATGAAATTCAACCAAAGGAATGTTTAAATATTTTAGGCTTTCATATCCACTGCACAGACATGTTCATTTACCTATTTTGTCCAGTTTATCTCTTGATGCAAGAGTATCTCTATGAATGCTTCTTTCAAAAAGTTACAGTTCTGTTAATAAACAGATCTTGAGATTCTCAGAACAGTGCTTTTTGCTTCATGGACACCTCTCTGAAAAACCTTCTTCATCCTCATGCTCATAATCAGGTAAAAAAGCATTGTAAGCTGTTGGGGATTCACGAGATGTAGATTCCTTCATATATGCAAACATATATGCAGATATATTCAAGTGATATTTCAGCTTTATTATGCTGAATCATGCACACATACTGGGTTATATATATTACATGTCTATAGGAATGGGGAACTCCAAGCATGGCACACAACGAGCGCAGTGGGTTTCCATAACTGCCAGGAGGAAATGTGAGGAACAAAGGGTTATAATACTTCCTGGGGTGCAAAGCAGCAAATATGAAGGGATAAATGTTTGTCTAGTTAAATGGTAGAAAGAGACAGGTATGATCACTGTGGGATAAGCAATAGGAACATTCAAATTTCAATAGCTTATATGGACTAGTTACTACATCACAGAAAATAAAATAGGCTGAAACAGCTAAACAAATTCTAGATATCCTTTTTGTTTAAAGACACTGCAAAGTCAAAATAGCCAGGTAAAAATAAAAAAGTTACTGAAATAATACTTTAGCATCTTTCCAGAGATCAAGGGTTTGTTAATGGTAGGAGCGGAAGCTATAGTTAATTCCTAGACCTCAAGTTGATCAACTAGATGATGATGGAGGACTTTTGTGGTTGGAAGGAAGTCTACAGATAAACAAGTCAGTTAAGGTTCAGTATTCTTTGGAGAAGATTTCTTGGTGGATAAGTTGTAAAATAAATTCAAGGGGCATCTTTTATTCTAACACAATGGCCTGTATCCTGCCATTCTGCTCAGCAGTTTGAAGTCTTCCTGCAGACCAAGCAGCCTTCTTTCAACTTGTGGCTTTTCTTCTAGTGGAAGAACCATTTAAATTGGACAAAGGCTTCTTAGGCTTGAGAAAGGTTTCAAACTTTGCTGAGTCAAATGACAGCATATAGGCCATTACCTTTTCAGAATGAGCTAGGATAAAAGGTAACTCTAAAATAATTCTTCTCAGGTCTTAATATACTACCAGTTCTTAGTATATGAACCCATATGCCAACTCACTTGGCACATTTTTACTACCCCATTCCCCCAAAAAAGATGCAATAGCTGCTGCCATTTTTTGTCATAGCCCTGAAATGTTATACCCCACCCTTCATCTAAGGTGTTTGGGCTACTGCACAGGGTGTGTGTCCCTTTTATACTCATGAAGTCCTGTGAGACACATTATGCTGTAAGATCCTGCCTGGTCCAAAGTCAACCAGTGAGACAATGAGGTTTTGAACTCAAGTCTCCCTGGTCCTAGTCTGACAATCTAACCAATACCCTGGCTTCCAATTCATGGCAGCAAATATGGTCATGAATACGAGATGGTCTAACACACTGGTTTAATGCTCTTTTCTTATTACAGAGGTGGCTCCCAGGTACGTAAAACTTAGCATTTGATGCAGCCAAAGATGTCAGACACTTTACCAATAAAAGTGAAGAAGCACCACAATAGCCAATATGCTACCAAAGCCCTGAACTTCATTAACGTTAACAGTAATCTGTCACCTACACACCAACTTAGTAGTGTTCATGCTGCCAAATGTCTTCTCACCTTTTGCTTGGTGACCGTTTTCTTTTTTCTCCTTTGGTAATTCCACCTTTTTGGTTTCTGGTTGGTCTAAATGACTGCTGCTGCTTCTGCTACTGTTACTACTAACACTTCCTGAAGAATCTGTGTGAAAGTCTTCACAATAGCACTTCTGAGAACTTCCACAGTTGTTCCGTTCTGAACAGCTGCTGCTATTGCTGCTAGCACTTCTTGAAGCATTAGCATGAAAGTCATTGGAATGGTCAAGCTGAAAACATCCACTTCCACACTGGGTGGTATGTTTGCTACAATTATTAACTTTATTGCAACTGTTGCTTTGGGTGCCCTTATAGATTCTGTTAGGAGAATCACTCAGGCTTTCATTTCTTGCATGTCGTTCACATTCATCATCCTGGACTATAAAACGGAGAAAACAGTCATCTGAGGCCGTGATTCCGTTGTTAGAATACATAGTGATCAAGAGACATAATCTACTGAAAGACAGAAAGATTGTCAGTTATTTATAAAACGGGCAGGAATAACAAGATATTTAAATTAGATCTGGAAATCACGCTATATATCACTCTAGGATTCCTCCTGTATGCTCTGGTAAGTAGTTCTCTCACCCTCCCGTTTCCATACCAACACACCTTCATAACATATGTCTAATTTACTATATGATTTGTTTTCAGAAGATGGGATGTGCTTGTAAGATAGAGTACGTGTTTCCAGCATTGCAATTCTCATTGTACAAGGTTTGGCCTCTGATCTCCTGGGGGGAGGAGTTAATAATACCAATATAATATATGTGGTGAAATATTTAAACCTACATGAGAAACTCTTCTTTCAGGCTATCTGTCCCCAGGAAAATACTATGGAGGTTGGTGGCAAATTATTCATGTAGAAAGTGCCAGGGAACTCCAACATAGTCATATTTGACTTCAAAAGAGGAAACTTTCCTAAGATCTGGTTTAAAAAAATAGGTTAAATGGAACAGCTAAGCGGGTCAAATCACTTGAAAGGGCTGGGGAGGTTACTCAAAACCTTCATACTAGAAATGTAGTACAAAGATCTAAGAGGTCAACATGGCTAATGAGCAGAGTGAGGGAAGCTATTATAGTGAAAAAGGTTTCCATCAGAAACTGAAAGGTTTACCCAAACATGGCAAACGAAAACCAACATAAAGTAGCACAAAGGCAATGCAAGCACACACTTAGGCATGAAAAAAAGGATTCTGAGGATCATATCACTAAAAGCATAAAGACCAACAATAAAGAATTCTTTAAATACATTGGAAGCAGGAAACTAGCTAAGGAAGCAGTTGGACCATTAGATGTGGATAGAAATGAAGGAGTTCTAAAGGACGATAAGGCAATTGCTGAGAAACTAAATTAAGTCTTCTCATCTGTCTTCACTGCTGAAAATATAAGGCTAATACCTGTTCCTGAATGGATGTTTTCAGGAGGGGAGGAGGGGAGCTTAGGCAAATAGCGGCAACAAGAGAGGAAGTTCTAGAATTTATAGACAAATCACAAGCTAACAAATCACCAGGACCAGATGGAATCCATCCTAGACTTCTTAAAAAACTCAAATATGAAACTTCTGATTTTCAACTAAGATATGCAACATGCTTCTAAAATCAGCCTCTGTACCAGAGGACTGGAGAGTGTTCCATGTAACTCCCATTTTAAAAAAGGGATGGGGGGGGCAATCCAGAAAATTACAGGCCAGTTAGTTTAACAATATGTTCTAGGTAAATTGATGGAAAGCATTATGAAATATAAAACTGTCAAGCACATAGGACAAGCCCTGCTGGATAAAACACATCATGGCTTCTACAAAGGTAAGTCCTGTCTCAGTAACCTTTTGCAGTTCTTTGAAAGTGTCAATAAACATATGGGCAGGAATGAGCTGGTAGACATAGTTTATTTGGATTTCCAGGAGGCTTTTGATGACATCCCCCACCAAAGACTCCTGAGCAAATCAGAGTAATGGGATAAGAGGAGATTGGAAACGAGCTAAAAACACAAAGAGGATGGTCAGTTCTCACAATGGAGGAATGTGAGCAGCAGGGTCCCTCAGGGAGCTGTACGGGGACCGGTGCTTTTCAACTTCAAGTGATGCGTATTGGGGCAAATAATCCCAACTTCACATATACACTGATGGAATCTGAACTGGCAGCAACAGACCAAAGAAGAGACCTTGAGGTGGTAGTGGATAGCTTGATAAAAATGTTAACCAAGTGCACAAGGGCTGTGAAAAATACAAATTCCATACAGGCCATAATTAGAACAGGAATGGAGAATAAAACTGCCACTATCATATTGCCCTATACAAATCTGTGCTGAGACCACAATTGGAATATTTTGTACAGTTCTGGTCCCCCCAACTGAAAAAGTGTAAAGATGTAGAACAATCAACCAAAATGATCAGGGGGCTAAAGCAGCTGCCCTGTCAGGATTGGTTAAAATGCTTGGGGCTGTTAAGCCTAGAAAAAAGGAGAGTAAGAGAGGAGACATTCTAGAGGTTTATAAAATTACACATGGCGTGGAGAAAGTAAACAGAAACTTTTCTCCCTCTCCCATAATACTAGAAGCCAGGTTAATCTGCTGAAGGGTGGGAGATTCAGGACCAACGAAGGGAAGTATTTCTTCACACGGCTATTCTATTCTATCTATTCCCTCTTGTACCAGAGGATAGTATGCCTCTAAATCACTTGCTGGGGAACACAGGCAGGATAATTTTGTTGCAATAATCCCATTTGTGGGATTCCTAGAGATAGCTGGTTGGCCATTATGTGAACAGAAAGCAGGACTAGATGGGCCTTTGGTCTGATCCAGTATGGCTTTTCTTAAGTTCTTATTCCTTGCTACTGCAGAAGTCCACAAAGAAACAGAGATCCTGAATCTTAAGCATTAGCTTTAATACCTGTAAAAATGCGCTTAGCTTGATGAACGGTTGATTTGTATATAAAAGACATAAGAAACGTGAGTAGATCTTCATTTTGGAAAGGCTTGACAGCAAAAAGCATAAAAGACTGAGAAATACATTTATAAACATGAAATGACAGAAAAACTGGCCAGAAGAGTGAGGGAAAGTTATGCAGGATAACAAAACAGGGCTAGGATAATATGCAGCACTTAAGAGAAGAAATAACCAAAAAGGAGATGCCATATTATCAAAGAGTTCTGACAAAGGCAAAATGCTAAACATTAGATTCAACAGGATCTAATGACTATGTAAAGTGAAGAAAAAGTTTTTAAAATCAGATGTATAATATTTAGGAACAGCTGTTTTCGTATGACTTCAATGAACCATGGAGATGTGTACATAAACGCTGCTAACTCAGAGGGGCACGAGCACTCTCTTCTCCGCTGTGGTAATTACGGGCCAATGTAAGCGAGAAAAACCGCCCCCAAACCCTATGGGGTCGCCACAAGTCAGCTGCGACTTGACGGCAAAAAGAGAGCGAGCCAAGCGCTGCTTCCCTCCCACCGCATCCTACGAAAAACTTCCACAGGTCGTACTCCCTCCGTATGTATTACTTCCCCGGCCTTTGTGACCCGCTCGTACCCAATAACAACTCTATTTCCCCCTCACACACTACAGAGCTTCACTAAACTTAAACTTTCCTTCCCGTACGAAGAAAGAAGTTTCCACCCCAACCGCTCTCTTCACGTTACCTGGTACGTTTGAAAGCATTGGCGGATAAAGTTGTTTTAGATTCCCTGTTACTATGGCAACCGAAGAACTTCGCTGAGAGTCATGGGACTTGTAGTCTAAGAAACAGATCAAACGGTGCAAGGACTCTGGTTTCCAAGTAATCAATTTCAAAGCTCGAGGAATGGACTGAGAAAAACGCAACAGGGTTGGGTCCTGCTGTGATTTACAACAACAACAAACTCTTAACAAACAACAACAGGAAATCTGATATGGAACTAAAATACAGGGTAGTTCAAGAGGACGCTTTTTAGAAAATGAATGGGGATCGTAGCTTTAGTGCCTTATAATTTAGATTAGACAGTTTTCTTTTATGTATTTTTATCGGTTGTGTTTTTTATTTTATTGTTATTAAAGTATGTAATCAAGTCTTAGTGCACTGTTTATTTGTATGTATTATATTGGGGATGTACAATCCTGACTTTCATTTTAGTACATCCCATTATATTGTCTTTTTCTTGCATCCACCTTGAGTATTTCGCTCTGGTTATCTGCTCAAAGTTCAATGCTTTAGGCAAGCTAGTTTTAGTTTCTTGTTTTTCCTACAGTGTTGTACATTTGTGCACCTACGAGGGTTTCCCCAGAGTTCCTCTGATCCTTTCAAACTTTGCTTTACTCTGAAGTTTTGGGAAGGATCGCAGTAAAGCCCCCTAATGGCTGGTGTTTGGATGGGAAAATTAATATTTTCCAGGCCATATAGTAGCTATTTTCCCTGACTTTGCCTACCCCCAGGAATTTCCTTCCCCAGTCACCAGGAAACTACACACACACAATCAAACCTAGAATATCATAAATTACTGATATACTGTTGTAACAATAGGTGTAGTAGTAGTTCTCTGAATTTTCAGTTTTTATTTCTTTTAGCTTCTAACCCAGGAGTGGCCAAACTTGCTTAACATACGAGCCACATAGAATAAATGTCAGATGTTCCAGAGCTGCAAGACATGAAGAGAAGAGATTGGATTTATACCCCGCCCGTGACTACCCAAAGGTGTCTCAGAGCGGCTTACAAACTCCTTTCCCTTCCCCTCCCCACAACAGACACCCTGTGAGGTAGGTGGGGCTGAGAGAGCTCTTGATAAAAACTACTCTTTTTCAAGGACAGCTCTTATCAGAGCTATGGCTTGGCCAAGGTCATCCAGCCAGGTGCAAGTGGAGGAGTGGGGAATCAAACCCGGTTCTCCCAGATTAGAGTCCGCACACTTAATCACACGCAGGGTTTTATTGAAAAATATGCAGATCTGCTTTTTATTAACATTAAATGAGACTGCCAAAATAAAAACAAAAGGGGTAAAAACAGATATTGATAATACTTATTTGTCCAATTATGTTTATTTGTTTGCTAATGATATTTGTCTAAGAGAGAGAGAAAATACATTTGAGAATGCATTTAAAGTTGCTTTCTTTCTCTGCTCCCCCCCATCTCAAGCTTACCTAGGGAGGGGAACACTGGCTGGGGAAGGGAAGACCAATCTGGGAGGCATGTCTCCCCTTCGCTTCCCCAGCTTCCCTGCCAGGAGCCACACAATATGTGTGAAAGAAGCTGCATGTGGCTCCCGAGCTGCAGTTTGGCCACCCCTGCTCTAACTCCTTCCATTGTGGAGATATAACGAAAAGGGCATACCATCAAAGAGACTATAGCTTTAATTTTTAAAAAGAAAGAAAGGAAGGAAGTTGGAAATTCAGAGAAGCTGATATGTCTACAGTTACAACAGTATATATATATATGTTATAATGTTTATAGCTACTTTTGGAAAGCACAAACTTGATCAAGTATTCATATTACTCTTTATTGCAAAAGTTCGGTATTGCTTAATTGCTTTGTTTTGGATATGCATTTCTAAAAATTTAAGCTACTTACTTGTATTTGAGCTAATTCAATAAAATAAAAACTATTTTTAAAAATTATAACAGTATTCTAATGCTAACCTTTAAAAAACTGCAAAAGCCCTTGTGGCCTGGGGGAAGTGTCACTGCTGCTGGAGGATTGGGGAAGGGAAACAGCAGGAAAACCTGCCATACCAGCTGTACCAGCAACTGGGAAACCTAGGGTACAAACTCCAGATCAGGGTGGCACCTAGGAGAGGCGAGTTTGGGGAGGGGAGACATATCAGAGACACTATGATGCCATAGAGTCCACCCTCCAAAGCTGCCATTTTCTCTAAGGGAGCTGATCTGAAAATCTGTATACTAATAGTCAAGATGTCCCCTCTGTACGGATATCTAAATCCGCACATCGGGGGCACTTAGAGGGCAAAGAGATTTGCAGAAAAATCTGAAAAGTTTAAAAAACTATATGGGGGATACTTAAATCCCCCCAAAAGTAAGAGCATTCTCTGCACATGTGCAGAGAACGCCCTGGGAACTGTCCCGCCGCCACCAGTGCTGGGGGGGAGAGAGAAGGCTTAGCAGCTCAGGCCTCGCTGTCGCTGCCAGGGGAGGTTTGGCGGGCCCAGCGGCTGGGAGCCGCGCGGGCCTCGCTGTCGGGGCCAAGCAGGGGCTGGGGAGAAGGGGAGCAGGCTCACCTGCGGCAGCTTCCTCCTCTACATGGAGCTCCTCCCCTCCCGTGAGTACCATGGGTCCCCGCTTCTTGTCATGAAGTAGCAAAGCTTCCAGTAAAAGCAGCTTAAAATGGGGCGCAGTGGAAATTGCAGATAGATGGTACTATGACAATTAGATTCCAAGTTGCATTAAGGGCCACTGTGCTGCACCCAGCACCATCTAATATAGTTAAACACGATGATAAAATTTTATAACAATATCTTGAGAAAGCTACTTCAGAGTAGCTAGATTACAAAACATCTCTCTGTATGTGAGAGAGAGATCTAGCTATTAACCTATTAACACTGCTGAACTACAGAATGACAGAGAACCCTGGGGGTTTTGTTTATTTCTTTTTTGCTTCTCTTTTCTTGCCTCCTTTTTCCAGGACTCCAGATCACTGCTTGATGGTATCAAAGTTTAAAAGTGGCTTTAAACTCTTAATTGCAATTTAGAATTTATCAGGAAGTTAGATCTTATTAATCCAGGTTTGAACAGTAAATTTTTTTTACAGACATCACAGGTGTTAGATCAGCTTAATTTTGTTGCCATGTTGCCACCTTATACAGCATCTATAAAGGTTATGGACTATGACTGTAAAGCTGGACTGTGCGAATAGTGTGCCAGGGCACTGGACTGAACAGTAGCCATGAGAAAATGCCGCCCTACTGGACTGTTGGCATGTGCCCAGACAAGGGGAATCTTGTTCTGAAGCAATGTGTCTAACCAGATGTGAACCCATGGAAGACCCAATGCCTCTCGCTCCTGCATCACTGTAGCCAGATTACATAAGGCAAGCCAGCCTCCCTGACACTACAAACACACAGACCCAGCAGCAGCTCCCTAAAGAGAAGCCTCACTCTGCAAAGGGAACCTGGATATTCCTTCCCAGACGCCATAGAAAGCTTTCTTCTCCATCACGTTGGCACCTTTCCCCCCTACCTCTGCATATTGACATCTCCAGGTGAAGCACGTAGGCAACTTCAGCCTCAACGAAATAACTCCTTTCATGATAGGATTAGTAAGCAGTCACCTTCCAGCTAACACAGCTGTTTACCATTGGATTTAACAGCAACTACCGGCAATGGAGTTGGGACATTACTATTTTTTCTCTCTCTCTTGTATCTCCCCTTCCCCCTTAAAGAGATGTCACTACCCCTATTTCAATTGCCCAACGATAAATCCCTTTTTCCTAGCCCATTAATAGTAGTTATGCTTCATGGGGACTACATGACAGATGAAGCATTAGCTTCCAGTCATTTTAGGGTATAAAAGGAGAGGATCACCCCACTGATCACTTTCTACACTCCTAACCCCACCCTATCTTTCTGATTCCATTCCTTGCACAGTGTGTTGCTGGCAACTCATGATTCCCCTCCCCCAGTTATTTCCTTTTTCACTGCAGATTCCACTCACCACGTTGGACAGGTAAAGTATCGCCCATCAACGATATTACCTGCTAATGCAAACGTCTCTGTACCTTTCTATCTGAATTCCTAGATCTGTATTGTGTGTGTGTATATTTGATTTTATATTGTGTGTTTGAGAATCCTTTCAGTAAAAGAAATCACTGCTTAAGATCTAGTCTCAGCATCTATTTCTGGGATCTGGCTAAAGTTGGACTCCCGTATACATAGGTTAGTGGTCCCATAGTTAATGCCTATTGCCACTTAATATTCATAATTCCCCACATTTATTAAGATATGAGGCAATTTGGCTAACAATTTACCCAGAAATACTGTGTTGTTGCAAGTTACTAGAATTGGATTTGGTTGCTGTCCTTATTAATATGTTTTCCTAGACCCACATGTATACATCAACCACCTAATAACACAGTTCATGGATCTGATATAGTGAGCTCCAGTCCACTAAAGTGGACATCTCCTAGTCTGTAAATTGCCACACGACTGCTTTTTGGTTTTGTTGCATTATTTATTTATTTATTTATTAATTCGGCTTCTATACCGCTCCTTCCCACAGGCTCGGAGCAGTTTACATTTGATTAATTATATCCTATCTAGGGCCACAATTCACGGGGGGAGGGTGAATGCCTACCAGCACCCAGACAGCAGGGCTCTTTTTTCTCTCGGCTCTTTTCATGGTGGGCTCTTCACCTCCTAGCGACGGCGTCTTGGTGCAGGTCTTGTTCGCAGCAACTCCTTCTGGCGAGGTCTTCATGGTGTGCGGCTGTGCGATGGTTGCAGCTCCGGCACACGTCCAATTAGCTCCGCCGTGCTGCGTCGTTGCATCACCACGCCTCCCGGTCCAATCCTCACCTGGATTCTGCCGCTGCTCGACGTCAGCTGTTCGCCATGGTTGCCGAGTCCCCAGATCTCCGCACGTCGCCACCACACCACACCGTTGCTTCACCGGCACTCCTGCTGCACACCGCTCTGTAGGGAGGAGGGTGCCCCCTGCTACCTAGGAGCCGGTACCCATTTATCTACTTGCAAGGCTTACGAACTGCTGGGTGGGCGGGAGCTGGGACAAGGCCGGGAACTCACCCCGGCCACGGTGGGTCTCGAACAGCCTTATGGCTGATCGCTGATAGATTACTTGCAGGCTGTCTTTACTGCCTGTGCCACCGCTCCCTACAGTTGGTGTAAGTTAGTACTTGCATTTCTTTGCCTTATACATCCTCATAATATGATCAGTTTTCCTCTCACACAATGTGCTTGGAGAAATAGCACTAATACTTGTTTTAGAATTTGGGGGGGTGGGAATCAATGTTGTTGGCCAGCTTTTGGGTGTACATTGGAAGGTGTTTATTATGTGAAATGCTATCTTAAAAAAAGAAAAGAAAAGCCATAAATGAACTTTACGGGAGAATGCAGTTCAAATGGAGATCCATCATTTTAATGTTTAGGATGGAAAAGGGTGGGCTCTGTGGTGGAGCATCTGCTTATAATGTATGCAGGAGGCCCTGGTCCAATCCCTGACATCTCTCGTTTTAAGGAGCCAGTAGCAAATTATGTGAAAGACTTGAGACTACTGGAATGCTGGTGTCAGTCAGAGTGAATCCAGAAAATGGAGTAATATACTGGAGGGGAGGGGAGGTTTGGTTTATAAAGGAAAAAAAAATGTTTTGATCCAGTTCTCTATGCAGAACATTCAGCCTGTAGCATTTTGTTTTGACAAGGGGCTTTACAAATCCTTGAATCTAGAAACTCAATAAGGAAAAAAAAAGCTGTTAAACATAGCCTTGCATTGTGAACTAACTCTCCTCTCCCTGTGCCCCCTCTCCTTCTCTTGCCCTGCCTGATTGGTGTGTTACTGTCCCTTGCCTTTTTAGGACTGTCACCCGGTCACTCTAAAGTGATGAGTCTGGGGGCAGGTGTCAGTCCCTCTGCGATGGATACTGTTACCAGCCAATCGCCTTGTAGCTTGGCCGTTCCCAAAATACCCAAGAACCAATGAACTGGAGAAGTGAAGAATGACAGGGCTCCAGCTGGACTGATGTGAAGTGGATATTCAGTTGGTATTCTTCTCTCAGCTTGCAGAGCTGCTGCATGCCTGGGTCAGTGTTCCAGTTCTCGTGACTCCTTGACACAGCAGGCGTGCTGGGGCTGTTAGTTCCCTGTGGCTGTCATCAAAATGGTGATCAAAGTGTTTGTAGCAACGTCCTCGGGGTCTACAGCGGTAGGTATTTTCATGTGATTTATGTTTGCATGTGTATCCATTGGCTTCCAGAAGCTTTGGGGAGTACTTCTTAACTAAGAAAGGGGTGTGGTAGAGTTACTACAGGATCCTACAGTGTGGAAAAGGAAAAACAACTCCTGAGTCCTGAGTACTTAATTTTTACAGATTTCAGAAAAGCTGCTGTGATACATTGCCTTAACAGAGTTACACCGTTATAAATCCAAATGAAGTCAGTTGGCTTAGAAGGGTGATTCAGGTGGGTAGCCGTGTTGGTCTGAAGCACGAGAACAATGTTTGGAGTCCAGTGACCTCAAACTTTGTTCGGCTTAGAAGGGTGCGACTCTGTTTAGGATTGCACTGTCCACTTGTGGCAACTTCATGCATTTGAGTGTGTGGGTATTCGTCCACAAAGCCTTACACTGCAATGTTAGTCTTTATGCCTCAAGCTCTGTACTTCTTACAAGAGATTCAGCATGAAAAGAAGTATACTGCAGGAATGTAATTTTTGTGCATTCACATACCTATGTATAAATACTGCTTAATTTCACAAATTTTGTTTGTTACTTTTGTCATTGGAGAAACAGAGTTAGTTTGGTTGCAGTGGGGAAAAACAATTTTACCTTTTTATTTTTAGGGAAATATTTGTTAGATAATGATTACAGATTACTGAAAAGGGGAAACCTACAAAATTGAGCTAATTTTATCTTTTAAAATCTTTTCAAGTTCAATGTAAAAAACCTTATATTGTATTTCCATATGAATCTGGGACATAGGTGCTGTAAGTGATCAGAACCACTATGTTCTGAGTATGCAAACAGAAGATTGGACAGTGGGAACTGGGAAAGAACTGTTTCCTTTTATATCCAGTTCCCACATGGGCTCAAATTTCAGTCCTGCCTCAGCAGTCCGTCACAGAGACACTTCTAAACAAACTGGCTGCTGCTTGCACATAACTATGTGGCTGCACTGGAAACTGGCTGACGCTCACACAATCTCAGGAAACTTCCAGAGCAGAAAGACTGAAAATGATTAGAAAGAAAAAGGTTATTGCCTTTCCTGTGCGAATTTGCATTTAATGTACATGAGTCCAAGTCTTCCAAAGCTTCCCAATGGGCTCCATTTGCATCAAATATTGCCAGTGGCATAAAGGCAAGTCATTTCTGTTTGTGTATTATGGTGAGGCCATTTCCTTCTCATCACTGGCACAATAATACTGACGACTGCATGCCCCACAGTTGTTGCAAACACTGCTTATAGCTATTGAGATAACTGTCCATGTATTGAGTTGCAACAGGAATGGACACTGCCATTGATTATATGATCAGTGTTATGATCCCAATCAGAATAAAGTCATAGAAGCTCAGCAAGCCATTTCTGGCTTACTAGTGTGTGTTCAAATAGAAATAAGAATAAAGCAAGGAGACATCTTCAAATAGAGTGGATAGGCCTTCACATTCTGGTATCAGAGGAAAAGTACCCCTTTAAGCCCCTGGCTATTGTTAACTTTTGTTTATCATAGACATATGGACCCTGTTCAAACAATACTTTATTTTATTGTAATCTATACCTTTCCTTCCTTGTCATGCAAATTATAAATTCATTACAGAGTAAAGCAGGCCCATTGAAACCAATAGGTTTAAGTCTCAGTAGGTTTAAGGCTTAACTCTATATTAGGGTGTGTATATGTCTGTTTACAAATGTATATGCCATTGGGAGGAGGTTATGGCTGACTGTTAGAACATTTGCTTTGCACGCAGAAGGTCCCAGGTTCCATCCCCAATTTTTCCAGCTCAAAGAGTCGGGTGGTTGGTGAAGTGAAACGTTTATTATTTATTTTATTTTATTATTTCAATTTATACCCCGCCCTCCCCATGAACGGGCTCCGGGTGGCTTACAGCAGTGGCCCAATTGCCAATAAAACTGATAAAACAATATACATAATTTCATAATAAGTTAAAACATAAAATCATAAGGTGCTATTCAGTTCTACAGTTCGTTGCTTACGATGGCGTATTAAGATGTCTCACAACTAGATTCCAGCTCAGTGTCATTCAGAGTTGCTCGATGTAACGGGCCAGATGTTGGCACTGAGGGCCGGGCTCATTGATGGTAGTGGTGGGGGGCCACTCCTAATTGAAGGCCTGGTGGAAGAGCTCCGTCTTGCAGGCCCTGCAGAACTGCAAAAAATCCCGCAGGGCCCTGATCTCCTCCGGGAGCTCATTCCACCAGTAAGGAGCCGCCACTGAGAAAGCCCTGGTCCTCATCATTGTGAGCCTAGTCACTTGGGGGCCCGGCAGGGTCAAGCGATTCTGTGACCCTGACCTTAGTGCTCTCTGGGGTATATGTGGGGAAAGGTGGTCCCTCAGGTATGTCAGACCCTGGACATATAGGGCTTTAAAGGTAAGCACCAACACCTGGAAACGGATTCGGTATGCTATTGGCAGCCAGTGCAGGGCCTTCACCACAGGCTGGATGTGTTCCCCTTTAGGTAAGCCCATCAACAGCCTGGCTGCGGCGTTCTGCACTAGCTGCAGCCTCCGAATTTGCAACAAGGGCAGCCCCATGTAGAGAGCGTTGCAGTAGTCTAGTCTCGAGGTGACTGTCGCATGGATCACTATGGCCTGGTCATTGCAGTCAAGGAAGGGAACCAACTGCCTAATTAGCCAAAGATGGTAAAAGGCCGACTTGGCAGTGGCTGCTATCTGGGCCTCCATTGTTAAGGAGGGGTCCAGGAGCACACCCAAGCTCCTAACCTCCAGCGCTGGCACCAATGGTGCCCCACCAAAGGCTGGGAGTGGGGTCCCCACCCGCACACTGCCCTGGCCCACACACAGGACCTCTGTCTTCACCAGATTCAGTTTCAGCCGACTCAGGACTGGAGTTCGACTGGCCACCCAGCATCAGATAGAGCTGGATGTCATCAGCATACTGATGGCACCCCATTCCATAACTCCAGGCTATCTGGGCAAGGGGGCGCATATTGATGTTAAATAGCATTGGGGAAAGCACTGTCCCTTGAGGCACTCCGCACTCCAGCAGGTGTCTCCTGGACTGTTGCTCCCCGATTGCCACCCTTTGTCCCTGACCTTGGAGAAAGGAAGCAAGCCACTGTAAGGCAAGCCCCTGTATTCCCATGTTGGCAAGGCGGTGGAGCGGCAACTGATGGTTGACCATGTCGAACACAGCCAACAGGTCCAACAACAACAGCACTGCCACACCGCCCCGATCCAGATGCCTCTGGAGATCATCAGTCAGAGCGACCAGAGCAGTCTCCGTCCCATGTCCCAGGCAAAAGCCGAACTGGAAGGGGTCGAGCGTGGAAGTGTCCTCCATAAAGCCCTGTAGCTGTATCACCACTGCCCTCTCAATTAATTTGCCCAAACAGGGCAAATTGGAGACTGGCCAGTAATTAGCCAATTCGGCCAGGCCCAGAAATGGTTTAAGAGTGGGCAGACCCCCGGGAACAGTTCCTCTAAGAGGGACTTGATAATTTCCCTCAGGGCACCTCGGAACCCCTCATGGCCCGCTTTAATGAGCCAGGAAGGACACAGATCAAGGCTGCATGTGGTTGGGCATATAGTCAAGAGCAATCTGTCAACTTCCTCCAGGCTGAGTGGGCTGAAATGATCTAATACCGAAGCTGAAGACGTGCTCGCTCACTGTTTCAACTGTGGTGGGGAGGTCGCGGCAGACCGACAAGACTTTATCCGCGAAAAAGCTCGCAAATGCCTCACAGCCAATATCCAATACCCTAGCATTTAGTCTGTCCTGTGGCAGAGCTGTTATAGACCAAATCATTCTAAACAATTGGGCTGGGCGTGAGCTTGTGGATGCAATCTCCGCCGTGTAGAAATCTCTCTTTGCAGCTTTGACTGGCATCTTGTAGGATCTCATAAACATCCTATAAGATGCTCTTGTGGCTTTGTCACAGGCGTGATGCCACCGTCTCTCTAGCCGTCTCAGCTCTCACTTCATAAGCTGCAGCTCCTGGGTAAACCAAGGAGCGAGCTTGAAGTGAGGGCGCAGAGGGCGATCTCGTCAATGACTGCGGAGAACTGGCTATGCCAGTCCTCCATAAGCTCGTCCAATGAGCTGCCAGGGGGCATCGGATCCCGTAGAGCCATCCGAAGCCGCATTGGGTCCATCTGGCTCCACGGGCGAGCAAAAATGCGCTCGCCACCTAAACAGGGTCGGGGCAGCACATTTAAGCGGGCCCTCAGGGCATGATGGTCCAACCATGGGACTGCCGAAGCAGTAACTCGGTCCACTATTACCCCTGCCGCAAAAATCAAATCGAGCGTGTGCCCAGCCCGGTGAGTGGAGGTTGTTATATACTGGGAGAGTCCTAGTGCCACCATGGACGGCACCAGGTCCGCTGCCTGACTGGGGGTTGCATCATCGTCATGGACATTGAAATCACCCAGGACTATAAGTCTGGGGTGCTTCAATGCCCAGCCTAAAACAGCCTCCATCAGGGACAGTTGGCTATTGGTACACCAGCCAAATTGCCACATTCTCCCTGGCCTCCCATGCCAGGCCGGCACACTCAATGCCCGTGATCTTAGGCGACAGGAGCGTCCTGAAGGAGTAAGCCTCCCAGATGAATATAGCCACTCCCCCTGCCCCCAAGTCCGTGATTGGTGAAGGACCGAGAACCCGGGAGGGGCAAGCTGGGAGAGAGCTACCGTCTCCCCATCCCACACCCAGGTCTCGGTCACGCATGCCAGGTCTACCTTCTGTTCTTGCACAAAGTCCTGAAAGATCATGGTCTTATTATTGATAGACCTGGCGTTGCACAACACCAATGTCGGAGAGGGGTTCATCATCCTAGCCCCACTGCTGACATCCCTCGAGATGGGGCACAGGCTGGAAGGGGGCTGAGCTTTCCTATTTCTCTGCCTCCTTCCTTTCATTCTCTGCCTGGCCCCACCGCTATACTTCCCCCTCCCCAGGAGCACTGGAATCCCCCGCTCAGACATCACCGTGCCCGGTGGTCTTCACTAGCCTAGCCAGCTAGGGCCTCAGACCGACCATTAGAGCTGACGATGTTTAGGAACCCTATGCACAATAATATTAAGCTTAAATTAAAACCTTCCCTTGTTCTGGAACACGTCATCTGAGACCTTGGAGAGCTGCTGCCAGTCAGAGTAGACAGTTATTTGATTCCACATAAAGCAGTTTCATGTGTTCCTTTCCCAACTTTTGCTCACACTTGAGTGTACACAATAAATTTAAAACAATTAAAATACAAATATTTACAGCACAAAAAAGTTCATTCACAAAAAAGCAATACAGAACTTATATACATAAGAATGATAGCTAAAAGATAAAAAGCCAAACTGTTACACATGCTGCATTAACATTTTAAATGATATACTAAACAACAAATGACCATTTGAACTGAAGAATGTGGATAGAAACTGATGGGCCCCTTGTCCTAAGCACACTTACTTAGTTCCTTGGAAATGAACGGATTTTAGTGTTTAAGATTTTAGTGTTTAAGAGTTTAGTGTTTAAGAGTTTGTTTAAGTCTTACTTCTAAAGTTAAAATGAGATGATGAATAGAGCTGTAAATCTGACTAACATTTAAAACGTTTGGATAACCGGTAATTAGGAGCAAGGAGAAACATTTCTGTCATTAGCATAAAATGACATTTAATTTTGGAGTTTGTGGTAACGGTGATGTACTGAATTACTGTTATAGAAGGAATTTCTTTTCTCACCTGGTTTCCATAGCGAAAGAATGTGACATGGCTGAAATCTATACTGAGGGTATACTTTCAGTCAGCCATAAGTATTAAATGTATGATGACATGATACTAGAACAAAAATCCCATGGCACCTTAAAGCAAGGTCCCCCAACATGGTGCCCCTGAGCATGATGGTACCTAGCAGTACTTCCCCTAGCACTGGCAAAGCTTTTCAGAAAGTGGGCAGGGCTGTTATAAGGCAGGGCTTGTTACTGGCTGCTCTCATACAATGAAAGGGCTTTCTATGATAGCCATCTTCAAATACTTGAAGGGTTGTCATATAGAGGATGGTAAGGAGTTGTTTCCTGTTGCCCCAGAAAGTCGGACCAGAACCAACGGGTTGAAATTAAATCAAAAGAGTTTTTGGCTAAACATTAGGAAGAACTTCCTGACAGAGCGATTCCTCAGTGGAACAGGCTTCCTCTGGAGGTGGTGGGCACTCTTCTTTGGACATTTTAAATGGAGTCTAGAAGGCCATCTGACACAAATGCTGATTCCTTGAACTTAGGCAGATCATGAGAGGGAGGGCAGGAAGAGTTGCATCAGTGCTTAGTTCTTGTGGCCCTTTCTTACACACCCAGGGAAATGCTAATTGCCACTTTGGAGTCAGGAAGCAATTTTTCTCCAGGCCAGTTTGGCCCCGAGTGATCCTGGAGGGTTTTTTGTTTGTTTGTTGGTTTGTTATTGCCATCTTCTGGGCATGGAGTAGGGGTCATTGGAGGTGGAAGGGAGGTATTTGTGAATTTCCGGCATTGTACTAGATGGCCCCGGAGGTCCCTTCCAGCTGTATTATTCTATGGCTGCAATAGCAGATGCAGCCACTGGAGAACCAAGAAGACTGGTAAGCACTCTGGCTTTCCTTAGTTAGTGTAGAGTATATTCCACTCTCAGACTTTCCTTCATTTCTTTTTAATCTCCCAACTCTTTCTCTCTCAACCCACACACTTTCATACTTTTGCAAAGTGAGGAGGAAAGTATCACATACGGCTCCACCTTCTGCAACAGTCATTTTGGGATGGCGCTCACCACACCCTCTCAAAATTTCAAAATTGCCCACAGGTTCAAAGGGGGTGGACACCCATACCTTAAAAACTAAAATATTTTTCAATGTAAGTTTTTGTGAGTTACAGATAGATATGTGACGGGAAAGCTGTACCGAGAAATCCTATGGGGAAAGTTTCCAGGTACAACCTTCCCTTCGTGCATCTGTCTGAAGACGTGAGCTGTGACTCATGAAAGTTCATATTGAAATATGTTGTTAATCTTTAAGGTGCTGCTAGATTTTGTTTTATTTTGCTATGACAGACTAGCATGGCTACCTATTTGCAGTCATCAAAATATTAGAACACAGACTTCTGCAGCGCTAACATAAGGACCAGTGGCTTGTGCAGTGATTTGAACAATGCCGTCCTAAGAACACATTCCTGGAAGTTAAGCCCATTGCTCTCTAACAGTGCCAGTCCCAAACATGTCTACTCAGAATACTACTTTGGTCTATTCAATGGGACTTACCCCAGGAAAGTGTGTGAATAATGTACAGAATCTCATTGTCTTTAAGGTGTCCTGCCCTCTGCAGGCAGGCCCAGTCAGTTCTCCTCTGGAGCACTGTCCTCAGGATGCGACAGCAGGAATCGGCAGTGGTGTTTAAGTCAGGAGGATCATTCATGTTCAAAGATGAACACAGTATCCAGTTAGCGGTTTAGTACATGTTTCCTCTGCACATAAATTATTTATTTTATTTGTCTGTTCATTAAGAATATTTATACCTTATGCTCTCTGTCCATAGATTCTTGAAGCAGCTAGGAAATTGTAATCACAATAAAGCCACAAAACAATAAAAATCCAATGTTAAAATATCAACTCACTGCAATAGAAGAAACTGCAATCACTAAGAATTAATCAAACCAGGTGCATAAACATTTTCCAACAGATCTTACTATACACCAGCATAAAAACAGCACAAACAGTACTGTGTACAGTGAGGATTTAAAAGCAGCATAAACATTTTAAGGATCAGTTAACAGCAAAATACACAGGGGGGGGAGAAGC
>NW_015167091.1:37868-39831 GCF_001447785.1 Gekko japonicus | reverse complement strand
CCCCCCGAAAGTGCCAGAGCGTTCGTGCGCATGCGCACGAACGCTCTGGCACTTTCGGGGGGATTTAAACATCCCCCCGATATTTTTTTTTTAGTTTTCAGATTTTTGTGCACCCCTGGGGACTGCCCAAAGAGTGCACAAACCTCTCCCTGCCCCCCAAGTGCCCCCGAAGTGCAGATATAGATATCTGCACGGAGGGGGCAACTTGGCTATTAGATATATAGATACAATGCAATGGTTTATCTGTGCTCAAAGGTGTTTAGAATCAGTTTTATTATTATGGTAGCTGGCCTTTTTAAAATACAAGCAGACATTACATTTCTGTGTCCCTTGTCTGTCTGTCCTTTCATAAAAATGTCACTCAAGGATTCTTCTAAGCTTATGATATTGGAGAAAAGAGCTGCAACAGTGGGATTAAAACAAGTACTTGTAAATTGGTTTCACCTTCCTGTTGCTCCCAAGTCTGCCCTTCAGTAAGACAGTAAAGGATAGAGAACAGTTTTCTGGAAGCAGCTTGGGTTTCCCTTGCTCGAAAGCTAGTCGAATCCGACTCTGGGGGCAGTGCTCATCTCCATTTCCAAGCCAAAGAGCCAGTGCTGTCCGAAGACATTTCCGTGGTCATGTGGCCGGCATGACTAAACGCCGAGGCGCACGGAACACTGTTACCTTCCCACCAAAGCAGTACTTATTTATCTACTTGCAATTTCTTGCTTTCTAACTGCTAGATTGGCAGGAGCTGGGACCAAAGACGGGAGCTTACTCCATCACATGGCACTTAGGTCTCAAACTGCTGAGCTACTGACTTTCCAGTCTGCAGTTAAGCGTCTTAACCACTGAGCCACTGCAGCATGTGCAAAGCATTCAGTGGTTCAGTTATAAAGGCCCCCACAGTTTCTTGATGAAGATGTCTTGCAAAAGGTTCAGACTTCAAGTGATCTAGCTGATTGAAAACATCACTGCACTTTGCAATGCACTATATAATCCAAGCAAGGTCTAATCAGGTCCCCTACTGTCTTTCTCTATTTTGTCAGTTTTTTGTTTTAGCCATGGACTTTCACAGCTAGGTTGGTCACATTGCAAGGAGGCTGCAACGGCCAACATCTGTCTCTTTCCCATCCCTTGCACTTTCCATTAATTAGAGCAGGGGTGTCAAACATGTTGCCTGGGGGCTGGATGAGACCCCCAGAGGGCTTCCATCAGGCCCGCAGTGGAACTGGCTGTCTTCTTCTTCTGGTTCTGCTGCTGCTGCATCATCATAGGTTTGCAGCTTACAGATACACACCTGAACAGCATATTCAAGATTGCAACAGCACAGACATTTTGATGCAATAATTCAGAACAAGAGGTGTCAGTTACCAGACACTGTTAAACGAAAAATTGCAAGAGTGCTAATGTTTTAAGCATATTTTTAAGTTTAAAAAATCTGCGTTGTGTTTGTGTCCTTTTTAAAGTTTATATCTCCGCTACATGGCATTACATTTTATGACACACATGGTGTCAGCTAGCTGCCATTGTATCTGATGTTACCTGCTTCACATGCCTTGTGCTTTCCCCCTCCCCCCCCCCCCGGGTTTAGACTGCTTCATTATGCTTCTCTGTGTTTTGCGGAACTGGCCAAGGTCGTGCAGCTGGTGGGGGGGAGTCAGAGCTTCGCTAAGCTTGTTATGGTTATCTACCCTGTGAACTGAACCTGTGTTGATGGTATTGGACTGTTACATTCCCATGGAATAGGCGTGCGTTTCCGAGTTCTATTCCCGCCAGCGGGAACTGGCCTCATTGGCCCAACATGGTTCAAATCCCTTTTATATGCTACACTTGTGTATTGGTAGTTATTCCTAACAATGTTCTTGTTCCTGTCTGAACCATCGCTTTGAAATAAACCTTGCTTTGATTCAAACGTGGAGTTATTTCGAATGCCTGGGGATCCAACAATTTGTTAGGAATCTACCTTTCTCTATCATCC
>NW_015167091.1:27533-35074 GCF_001447785.1 Gekko japonicus | reverse complement strand
TTTTGGGCTACCGTATCTCAGGGGGGGGGGTTGGAAATGGACCCCAGGAAAATCAAAGATGTGGTTGATTGGGAACCCCCCAGAACCAGGAGACAGCTACAAGCATTCTTAGGGTTCTCCAACTTTTATAGATTTTTCATTAAGGGGTTTGCCCAAATAGCGCTTCCACTCACTGACTTGTTAAAAACGAAAGGGAAGGGCTTTGATGCAACTAAGCCGGGGGCCCCGCTGAAATGGACGCCTGAATGTGACGCGGCGTTCACCAAACTGAAAGGCATGTTCACTTCTGAACCGATTTTGGCTCACCCCGATGAGTCGAAAAAAATTATTGTTCAAACTGACGCGTCTGATGTTGCTATGGGGGCGGCCATCCTTCAACAGGGGGATGACAACAAATTACATCCGTTGGCGTTTGTGTCTAAAAAGTTTTCTGATGCTGAACGACACTGGAGTGTGTGGGAGAAGGAAGCTTCGGCGATTCGCCTCGATCTTTCCACGTGGCGCCATTGGCTGGAGGGGGCAAGGGTCCCGTTTGAGGTGTGGACTGATCATAAGAACCTTGAGACCCTTAAATCCCCCCGTTCTCTCAACGCCAAACAGTTGAGGTGGGCGGATTTTTTTTCCAAGTTCCAATTCACTTTGCATCATTTCCCCGGGTCCTCCAACTCGCTGGCTGATGCCCTGTCCCGCCTCCTGCAACACGAGAGCCAGCATGAGGTCATCATCGACTCGATCTTCACTCCCGCCCAGTTGGGAGGGGCGGTTGTAACAAGAGCGCAAGCACGCAAACTTCCCACGCCAGCCTCGTCTCCTCCTTCTCCTCCTTCCGCCTCTCTAACTCCTGATTGGGGGGGCCGCTACTGGGCTGAATTCACTAAGGAGGATGAGGAGGTCCTATCTACGTTGCAGGACTGCATCCGCAGCCCTGAGGGCTTGATTTATTCTGACAATAAACTTTATGTGCCTATTTCTCTCTGCAGGGAAGTTCTGCAACTCGCTCATGGATCTAAGTTAGCAGGACATTGGGGTTTTGTTAAATCCCCCCAACTGCTGCGGTGGCAGTTTTGGTGGCCTCACATGCGCAAGGATCTTCTGGATTTTGTTCGCACCTGCCAAATTTGCGCATTGTTTAAACCGAGGGGGGGGAAGTCCCCTGGTCTTCTGCATCCCCTCCCCACCCCTACCAGACCGTGGGAGGTGATCTCAATGGACTTTATCACTGATCTTCCACTTCGCAAGGGGAAGACTGTTATTTGGGTGGTGGTGGAATTGTTTTCCAAACAAAGTCATTTCGTGGCCCTTCCTTCCCTCCCGACGGCTCAAAAGCTGGCTAAATTGTTTTTCCACCATGTGGTGCACCTCCATCTTTTGCCAGCTAAAGTGATCTCCGACCGTGGTACACAATATGTTTCTAAGTTTTGGAGGGAGTTGATGAAAATTATGGGGGTGGAACAGGGGTTGAGCAGCGCTTACCACCCAGAGACCGACTGGCCCAACAAGGTCTCATTTATGTCAGATCCAGCCCTCATAACAAATGAGTTCAACACCTCTGCATTAGAGGATAAGCAACTGCAGAATTTATTTCGACTTGGAATCACAAGTGCTGGGACTTTGAGTGTCAAAGCAGAGAAGGTCCATGATTGGGGCAGGTGATTCAGATTGTAGCCATGCTGGGGTTGCAGGTGAGAGGGTTAACCTCCTTCACTCTAGTTTGCAGACTGAAACTGACCACCACCATGACATTTTCCATCTGAAATCTAAAAAAAAGGCTTGGAGGGGGGCAGTTTCAATCAGTGAAATCATATGTAGAGACAGAATCCCCACCCACCCACTCACTCACTCCACACCTCATGTAGCCACAGTCTGAATCAGGACCTGACACTGCTTCTACTGGCATTTTAAAAATGCTGGGAGAATCCATTCACAGATCTCTCAGTATCTCTTCTGATGTAACAGAAAACAAATTATGTAAGGTCACCAATAAACTTGAGGAAAAATACCCTTCCTCTTTAACAGTTCTTTCTTTCTTTCTTTCTTTCTTTCTTTCTTTCTTTCTTTCTCATCCAATCCCTGTAAGCACAAGGCTCTGGGATGTGAGTTACCAGTGATGATATTTACGTCTGTGTCATGAAATGCTTCACCTGCCCACAGGAGCTTATTAGCAGAACTCATTAGCAGAACTTATTTGCATATGCCAAGCCCCCTGACATCACTGGAAGTGTGTCAGAAGGCAACACCCCACCGCTCAGGCTCCACTGGACTGTTTTGGATTGCTAGCTATTGGGAGGAGGGGCGTGCAGATCTGTCCTTGCAGAGGAGGGAGAGCTTGTACCTGAATAAAACTTGGTCTTAAAAGTGCCCATGGACTGTTGTGGACCAGAGGGGCCGGGGGGGGGGGCTCTGCAGCTTACCTGGCTGCTTCTTGCTCTGAAGGCATTAAGCCTTCATTAAAGGAGCAGAACTCCTCCCCCCCCCAGGTTGTTGGCATCAGCTGTTACTGGAAGACAAGCTGTAGCTGTGAGTTCTCTCCCCCCCATATCCAAAGCAGCAGATGTGGGGAGGGGGAGTGCTGCTCCATTCTTGTTATTTAGGCTACTGAGTAGAACAGGTTGTTGGGACTTTTTTCTTAACCTAAATTTTTCCTCCAGGACCGCACGACTACAATGTCTTTGGTGCCATCATGTACCATGACTGCTGACTAGATAGATCTGTGAATCTATCTAGACAGTGCATGATGTCTGCAACCTTTGCACTAGGCTGTGGAAGGCTATATAGACTTAGAAGAGGGAGACTGTTTTTGAAACTTTTGGATATTCTGGTTTCTAGAAATATTGGTCTCTGTAGAGCTGTTAGAGATCAGTTTCTCCACTGAAAATCTTCCTGACAGACCATATGGTTTATTGTATCTTAGATCAGCATTCGCTCTTGGGTCATAATTTCCCATTCCACTGGAACAACAGCCACACTACTGACAGAACCAGCATTCCCCCTAAGCTGAGTTAGTGTGAGCTTAGAGGGAGCACTGGACAGAACCACATTTCCTTTAGGGGAAGGCACTATCTGCTGTAAATAAAAAGGAGTAAATAAAGCCCCCCCTCAGGAAATCTGTCGCTGAATGAAATCTGAATGAACAGGGAATGATTAATAACAAAGCAGAATAGTAGAAGGCTTTGTGAATAAAGTAATACATTTAAAGTGGCACTTGTAGGGAGAAGCTGAACTTTTGCTAAACAAAACTTTATTCCAATAAGCATATAGTAGGATCTTGCCCATGGAGATTGGCAGTGTTGGATTTGGGCAGGGGGAGAAATATAATTTTTTTTATTATTACTACTACTACTACTACTACTACTACTACTACTACTATTTCAGAAAGTTATGGTGAGGATAGAATGGAGAAGGCTGAGCCATATACACTGCGCTCTGAGTGCCTTTGAAGACGCATCTAAGGAAAATTTGATAGATTGTGATCTGAGCCTATTATTTATTTATTTATTTATTTATAAATTCGATTTCTAGACTGCCCTCCCCTGTGCATAGAGCTCAGGCCAGTATACAACAATTCCAATTGCCTCAATGAAAGATTAAAATAAAACAATTAAAACAATAAAATAAGATACAATTAAAACAAAATAAAACAATAAAATACAAAATGTACATTGAATTGCACCACTGGAGAATGAGTCAACTATTGGCCTCTCTCCAAACTGCCTTTGGAGGCCGGAGGGGGGGTACATTGCTCAAGAGAATGATGCTGAATCTGCTCCCAGGTATTTCTGAATGAAATAGATTGAATCGCTTTTAGTCTAGTTTCTTGCTTGGATATGATACAGAAACTGCCTTGGTTGCCCTGGTAGCATGTCTCTGCTAATTGTGGTTGTTCCTGGGCAGAGCAGATGTGGTTTCAGACATGCTCTGCTAACATCCAGATTAGACTACTGTAATATAAATAGGCCTGCCTTTGAAGAATATCTAGAAAAGCTTGCTGATATAAAATGCTTCTGCTAGGGTCTTAACTGGGAACCATTATGATGAACTTATGAGGCCAGTGTTGTGTCAGCTGCACTGGTTCCCAGTTTTTTTCTATGCTCAGCAAAGTGCTAATATTGACTTTGGTTTCAAGCTGTTTTGGACCTTAAAGACCATCTCCTCCAATTTGGATCTACTTGAGACCACGTGTCTTGTAAGAATGGAGGTAAGAAGGCTGATGTGACAGGCCCTTAAGAGCATTAGGAAGAGCAGGCTCAGAGCAATCGTCCATCTAGTCCAGCATTCTGTTTCACACAGTGGCCTTCCAGTTGCTGCTCACAAATTATGGAAATAATTGCCTCCTAATGTTCATTTGTCCCTTTCATTCTTGGCATTCTGGTGATTTGTTACGAGCTGTTTGTCTGGAGGACCTTTGGAACAAGGGGAGCTGATGAGCCTTTATGCTTCCTGGCAATGATGTTTCTCTGCTGCCGGACAAATTTTATGGGCTTGTTGATGTAGTGGTTTCTGCAGGGACAAAAGAATAGAAGGTCAGATAGCACAGTGTTTCCCAGCTTGTGCACTGGGACCTAAAAGTGGGTTGCAAAACCTCTGAAAGTACATCTCAGGCCAGCCCTTCCTAATGGCCATTCCTGCCCTTTGTATGCTTTTATTTCTTTCACAAAAATGTTGGGAAGTACTGAGATAGCAGATATAGCTAGCTACCTTAACTGCCTTCTCAAAAAGTCTAGAGCAACAGAACAGGCAAATGAGGCCACGAATCACCATGGAGAGTAGTCATCAAGCTGAAGTATGGCGCTTGATTATAATATATCTGTTGGCCTGGTGTGAGTTCCAGTGTTCCCATTCCTTATACATGTCACTCAGCAGAGCCATACATACATAGGGGCAATGTTCCCTCTAAGCTGTGGAGTCATGTGAGCAAATATTCTACTTTGTGAGCTACTGGCATTAAAGTTGTGAGCGATTTGGCTACTGCATTAAATTGGTTTGCTCTGTAGCCATCCTTCCTGAGCTAAAACAAAAATGTGTGAGCTGGAGGCTAAAAAACTGTGAGCTAGCTCACACTAACTCAGTTTAGAGGGAACAGTGCATAGGGGTTCTTCTCTTTTCTTCTTCTGACAGGATTTTAAAGATTTTAATGTATATTTTAAATGGCATTATGTATTTATCATACCTTATATCCTATATGTCGGAATTTAATGGGATTTCTGTTTTATTTGGAATTGCTGTAATTGTATGTAAACGGTTGTTAATGGTTGCTGACTGTAAATAAACATTTCATTCTATACATGTCACTCTTGTTGCTGGCCAACTTTTCTTTGGAAAGATAACAACTTTTAGGAAGATGATCTTAGCCACCTTTAATTATTGCTGAATATACCCACATTCTCAAATGAACATGGAACAAATGGATGCCAACTTTTCTTTTGGTTTGTCAGAGCCCCTCCCCCTTTGTTCTTTTATTAAATTCTCCTATCAGTCTTTGAGGCTGATATTAGATAGTAGCATTGCAGTGACATCTTGACTGGAGGTTTGTTTCTTCCCTCATGGTACGGGCACATGCTTTTCTGAACATAATGGTATGTTACAGTAATTTTGTTCATCTAGGAGCTTGTGGATTGGTGCAACTGTTTTATTCTTTTATCACTGTGAATATTGTGTGACTTAGCTTACTCAAGTCTCTTGAACATAACCAGTTGGGCTGGAAGATGTGACAGAGATGATGGCAACGACAGCGCCTAGGGGCTGTGATCTCCAACTCCTAAATAAACGCTGTGGGTACCTGATCAGTTTGCTAGGAACAAGACTGGCTGCCATAGCAGCATAGTAATCCCAGCAAGGACTGCCCTCCTACCTCTCTCTCCATGGCTCCATCTCCTCAATGTGACAGCAGGATCAAGAACTTTCCCTTTTGCCTCATGCCTCACTAACTTTCAACCATAGGACCTGCTGCGTACCAAGTTAGGTGAGCCCCAACACTGAGGGGAATTTCCAACATTCCTTCATATAGACTGGTAGTTCTTAAAATGATTTCTAGGGAGATATGGGGTTCCTCAGAAGCTTATCTGCAGTTCCTCAGTGATAGTAGATGAGCTTCCAGAAAAACATGCCCATCCATGATGAATTTATTTTTATTTATGTATTTATACAAATTAGGCAAAAAAAAAAAGGTCAACACTCCAAATGGACAATATCCAGAGAACTGAGACCAGTGCCTCCCCCTCACACACACTCATGGAATGCTGCTCCTCCTGGCTGACTGCTGCCACCACTCCCTTCTAGTTGCTTATCTGCTGAGACTGGGCAGTGTTTCGCTGGCCACCACCCATCCCCTGATAGATGACTAGGCAGACAGACAGTGGGGTGGGCAGCTTTTCTCAGGCAAGTGTAGGCAGCGGGGCTGGACATCCAAGCAGGCAATGGTGGTGGCAGGATGAAGTAAGCAGTCCTCTTTGCTTGCCACCCTCTTCCATGCCACAGTGTATGTCCTGACTGCTATAGTGCCAATGCATGTTGCACATCACTATGTGGAGTGTGGGCTGTGTGCTGGAATGCCTGCCGCCACCCCGCTGGCTGTGCATGAGTTAGTTGTTAGCAGGAGTGACAGCCATTTTACATTTTCTACATACAAACAAGGCTTTTATGGTGCCTGTCTTTGCCTGCATAAGCAACATGTACACAAAGCATAAATAAATGTCAATAGGAAAAATGGATAGGATAAGTAAAAAAGTTTTCACTCTGTTGCCTAGACACAGGGTCCAAGAGGCCACAACCCCCTCCCCCCGCCGACTGGCAGCCTTGGACAAGACAAGCTTTTGAAGGTTTGTCCTGGTTTTCAAAGAACAAAGTATTAAAAATCCCATTTCCTGACCAGCCTCATTTCATTTGTGTATGAGGCGAACCCTGACATTTCTGTGAAGACTGTGCACAGTATTAATTAATGGGGCAATTTAAAAATGGAGAACATGTTTTTCAGCAGTCTTCTAATTCAGCCAGTTGCCAAATATGAATTGACTGGAACAGAAAGAAATACATGGCTGCTCACTGAGGTAAAAATCAGAGACAGATAAAGTTAGTATAGGAGAATGTTAGGGGTTAAAACACCCTGACTGTGGAAGTTTAGAACTCTGAGGGTGCGTTCAGACGGGGCATTTGCAATAGAATAGGTGCCGGTTGCAATCGGTGAACTTACCGGCGTTCACACGTAGAACATCTGCCTTCCGTCCCTAACCGTTGCAAAGCCCTTTAAACCGTTGTACTCTGCCACTAGGTCCCCAAGTGGTGGTATCCTGAGTACAACGGTTGTAATCGGTTTACCCCCGTCTGATCGCTCTCCACCGGTGTCTAGCCACTTCCGTTTGGAAGCCCGAGGCTTCTGATTTTCGCCTGCCTTTTTTTTTTTTAGGTTATCAATATGCGCTTGGGCGAAGCTTCGCCCCGGCGTTTGTTTTTTTAAAAAAGAAAATGCCCTTAGTTTAACGTTTCAGAGGAGTCCAGGACTTCAGGGAGGCCAGTTTGGGCTTTAAACTTTAAAGGTAAGTCCTTAC
>NW_015167091.1:22975-27356 GCF_001447785.1 Gekko japonicus | reverse complement strand
AATGATATTTATGAATCACCCCATCCCTACTACTGTAGGGCTCTGGGCAATGTACATAGTATTAAAAATAAATAAATAAAAACAGTCACCAAATAAAACAATTGAGCATATTAAATTACATTTAAAACAGATGGCGGGTAGTGATCCTTGAAATGAATTATTCCCCTAGTACAGACTGCCAGCCGTTTCACGTGCAGGGGGAAAGAGGTCAAGATGAGCATGGAAAACTGAGGAGGGTGCCAGCCAAAGTGAAAACTCTCAACCAAAAACCTGGCGGAACATCTCTGCCTTGCAGGCCCCGCAGAATTGCACAAGGTACTGCAGGGCCCTGATGGAATTTGGCAGAGATTTCCACCAGGTTGGGGTGCATTATATGTGCACTGAGTAAATCCTCATGTTATATTCAATACATGTACAGGTGAACATGTGATTGAAACCACACATTTATCAAGGTACTGGTCCCCAGTTTCATTTGTAAAGTGAACATACATTGGCTCTTCTTGAAAACAGGTGTATCTGCAGTACATATGTTTACTGTAACATGTGAACAGGGCTCGTGTCTTAAAGTGATGAAAGCACATTCTTTCTACCTGGGAATTTTTTGTGATGGTTAAATGTGACAAGATCGAAATTACGGCTAACCCAAAACTTTTAAAGTGTACATTACAGGCATTTGTTGCCTTCATCTGGATAGGAAGAGGGCTTTTAAATTTCCACCCTTGCATAGTTTCACCTATCACCCACCCACCCACACAGTGCTACTATTAGCTCTAAACCTGTGTTTTACCTGCCTTTTCTGTTTTGGGAATGGGTTGGTTTTGATCAGTGAAACACAATGGGGGGAACAAGAGAAATGACCCCACTCTCACACATTGGGCCTCACACAGCTTCTATTAAAGATTTTAAAACTACTTGGAAGACAAGCCAGGGATCTCATGGTGCCTTGAGTGTGAGAGGAGTTGGTGTTCAGACTATCAGGAGAGTCTGGCACTAGCAATCCTCTGCAAGACTTGGTACCTGTGCGCCCCTTTCTCTTGCCAACCAGTCCCTCTGACAGCTGTCCCACCACCCAGCAGTCCTCCACACACAAAGAGCTGCCATCTACTTGCAATTCTAAAAACTCTTGTAATAGCTTCCTGCCAATTCTGGGCCTTTCCTTATGACCTCCTCAGCCAGTGATGCTGATGACTTTTAATCACCCTGTGCTTGTTTGTGATGGCATGACAAACCTATGGGGGTGGGACCAGGTTGAATACTCACAAACCTTTTCAGAGGTTTTCCTGAATGCACATGGAGCGTGGCCAGCGGGGGTGATCTTGGCCCACCTTATGATCATTGTACATGCATGTGATATATACAGTCCTTCAGAGGTAGTGAGAGTTAATTGGGAACTGAAGCTGTGATGGGCAGTGGCAATTATAAGAAAAATGCTCCATGTTTAACTATTTTGTCATCTCCTCATCCAGAAATTCCAAACTAACCAATTAAATCTGTCTCCTATAGCCAATGATCACCCTTAGGAAGCAATTCGAAGTAGGTCCCATTTGACTCAATTGTGCTTTATTTATTCAGTTACTCCCAGGAAAGCATTCTTAGGACTGCAGCCTGAGAAATCCTAGAAACAGACAAGAGTTAGACCCTTCAATGTCTACTGAAATCAATCATTTGCTTAGGATTTGGAGTACTGTGGATTTGGAGTACTCATTTAGAGTACTGTGTACAGTTCTGGTCACCACACCTCAAAAAGGATATTATAGCATTGGGAAAAGTGCAGAAAAGGGCAACTAGAATGATAAAAGGGATGGAACACTTTCCCTATGAAGAAAGGTTAAAACGTTTGGGGCTCTTTAGCTTGGAGAAACGATGGCTGAGGGGTGACATGGTCGAGGTTTGTAAGATTATGCATGGGATAGAGCAGGTTGAGAAAGAAGTACTTTTTTCCCTTTCTCACAATACAAGAACTTGAGGGCATTCAATGAAATTGCTGAACGGTTGGGTTAGAACAGATAAAAGGAAGTACTTCTTCACCCAAAGAGTGATTAACACATGGAATTAACTGCCACGGGAGGTGGTGGTGGCTACATGCATGGACAGCTTCAAGAGGGACTTAGATAAGCATTTGGAGCAGAAGTCCATCAGTGGCTGTTAGCCACAAGGTATAGATAGGAACTCTCAGGCTGAGGCAAGTGATGCTCTGTAGTCTTGGTGTTTGGGGGTGGGGGCGACAGTGGGAGGGCTTCTAGCGTCCTGGCCCCACTGCTGAACTTCCTGATGGCACCTGGTATTTTTGGCCACTGTGTGACAGAGTGTTGGACTGGATGGGCCATTGGCCTGATCCAACATTGGCTTCTCTTATGTTGATTGTAATGTTAATCTCTTTAGCCAGGGGTCGCCAACGTGGTATATGTGGGTGTCATGGAGGCCAGCAACACCTTTCCTGGCACCAGCCAAATGTTTTTAGAAAATTGAGGGGGGGGATAGGTGAAGGGCTTTTTGCACAGCAGCTCTCATGACTGGCCACTGGAGATCTGATTGGGTGTGCAGACTTTTAAAAAATTGTTTCAGCAGCAGCTGCCACGACAGCACAAGGATCTTCACTATGTGACTGAAGATAAGCTGTGTATATACAAGAAAATATTTTTAAATAATATGTCCATTTTATAAGCCAGAGCTTTTGCCTGAAATGCTGAAGAATTATTAATTATGCATCTCCTCACTGCCTGTCATTTTGTGGTTGGCAGCCATTTTTTGATTGGTTCTGCCTCCTGCAGCAGCCCTTTTATAGCTGTGCTGTGCCCACCAGCCTGTGTCAATTCCAAAGGTCACAAAGGTTGGGGACTGCTGTCTTAAGCCCAAACTACATGTTACATGTAACACATAACTCATTTCTGAAGCACCACGGGTCCAGTTTATATTGGGACTGTGGTGTGGGAGCAGTAGAGCTGCCAGGTGGGAGACTTCTTGTTGGCAGCCCTCTTTCCCCGCTGTGGTTCAGTGGGTTGGTGAGGAAAAATTGCTAGTGATGCAATGACATGACTTCCTGCACAGCTCATAAGTGACATCATCACATAGGTGCAGGCCTCGGTTCCTGCCGGAGCGCACCAGAGTACTGCTCTGCCAGTCAGGAGCCCAGGGGGCGGGCACATAAGCCCCACCCCCTGCTCCCACCAGCCATCAGTTGGGACATGGTGGGGGGGCCGAAACGTTCCCCCACCTCCCTGAGCCACGGGGTGGTGGCCTTTGACTCGTAGGGGCAAATTCCACCTCTGGCGCCAGAGGTCATTCTGGCTCCCCCAGCTCTCCTTCCCGGCTCCTTAAAAAGTTATGGCAGCAGCTGCGACGCCTGCAGCCTGCACGTGGGGGGAGGGGCGGGGCGAAACGTTCCCTTGCCTCCCTGAGCCCCAGGGTGGTGGCCTTGGACTCGTAGGGGCAAATTCCACCTCTTGCGTGTGATGCTGCTCGGACATCACATGCGAGAGGTCATTCTGGCTCCCCCAGCTCTCAGGAGGGGCTCTTTAAAAAGTTATGGCTGCCATCGCTGTTCTCGGTGGCAGCTGCGATGCCCGTGCGTGGGGGAGGGGCGGGGCAAAACATTCACTTGCCTCCCTGAGCCCCGGGGTGGTGGCCTTGGACTCGTAGGGGCAAATTCCACCTCTCACGTGTGATGTCATTCTGGCTCCCCCAGCTCTCAGGAGGGGCTCTTTAAAAAGTTATGGCCGCCGTCGCTGTTCCTGGTGGCAGCTGAGACGCTCCCGACGGGGGGGGGGGAGGAGCAGGGCGAATAGTTCCCTTGCCTCCCTGAGTCCCGGGGTGGTGGCCTTGGACTTGTAGGTTCAAACTCTCAGTTGGCATCTGGAACTTAACACATTAGCAACTCATTGCCAGAGATGCACACTTAATTTTACAAAGGTAGCTTATATGGTGAGCAGAAGGCACAAGATTTAGACTTGGAACTCAGGTACATCATCAGAGACCATTTAGAAATAAGAATAATTTTTATTCAGTACAGAGCATAACACAGACTATCAGAGATTACCAAAATAACAAGCCTAAGGCGATTTGCCTTAACTACACAGCAAAAGATACATATTTACCAAGTTCAGGAACATCCAAACTGTCCAAGGGATTTTGAAGGAAAATTCCATCTTTGCCCAACCATGTGGTCCAATTCACAAAGCAGTTCTTTGTCTCCCAAGAGACAGCATTTCCAGGTGCATAAACAGACACTGACAAGGAGATAGTGAGCTAAGAGAGAGCAAGAGCAAGAGAGCTCCCCATCGGGATCAATCAAACCCCAATCTAGTCATGATTAGCTGTGGCCATCTAGCCAACCACAAGTGGACAGGGATGTGCCCAATTGTTGGTTGTCATAGCTGCATGT
>NW_015167091.1:9172-21263 GCF_001447785.1 Gekko japonicus | reverse complement strand
ATGCATCCTGGTCTTGTGTCTTACAGATAATCTTACAAATAGTCCTTTGCATTTATATCATGCTTTCAACTTTAAAAGGATCATCATGCTGATTGTGTGAACTTAGGCAAATCACGAGAGGTAGTGCAGGAAGGGTTGCATCAGTGCTTAGTTCTTGTGGCCCTTTCTTACACGCCCAGGGAAAGGCTGATCGCCACTTTGGGGCCAGGAAGCAATTTTTCTCCAGGCCATTTTGGCCCCCAGTGATCCTGGAGGGTTTTTAAAATTATATTCTGGGCGTGGAACAGGGGTCACTGGGGTGTGTGTGGGGTATTGGTGAATTTTCTGCATTGTGCAGGGGGTTGGACTAGATGACCCTGGAGGTCCCTTCCCACTCTATGAGTCTATGACTCTATAATTCACCCAGGCTGGCTGTGGGCATGCCAGCACCTCTGTCAGGCAGAAGCGCCTGAGATCTCTGCATAGGTGCAGTGTTCTAGCTTTTGCCCAGAATTGTATGGTTAAACCATAGGGTTTTGAGCAAATGTGACATCACTTCCAGGTAGGGTCTCCTTGTTTCCCTGTCTGTTGCCCATCAGCCTGGTTTTTGTGTGTGTGTGGTCCAAATCTTACAATAGAATGTCATGCTGGCATTGCACCAGTGATGTATTGTCACTTCTGGGTATTCGCTGGAAGAGACATATGACATTGGCACAACTTCATTGTCCCCCCTCTCCCCCCCTACTTTTGGGTCACACCAGGAATTACATCACTGCATTGCCAAAAACATCAGAACATTACTGGGGAAGGGCCCACCAGCTGGTGAGTCTCTTGCACTCTAGGAGGCTCTTAAGCTTTTCCCCCATGCATTTTCCTGACCTGAACCAGCCTCGGAGATTATTTCTGGCCTGTGGGGAGGCTGCAAGTATTGATGGGGCAAATAATGGCCCTGGCCATTTTGAGTCAGGAAAGTGGCATGGATGGAGAGCCGAAGCCTCCTTTCCTCTGAGCCAGTTTGGTATAGTGGTGTAGTGGTTAAATGTGTGGACTCTAATCTGAGAGAACCGGATTTGATTCCCCATTCCTGTACTTGCAGCTGCTGGATGACTTTAGGCAAGCTATAGTTCTGTCAGAGCTGTTTTCTCAAGGAAAGAGCTCTCTCAGCCTTACCTACCTTACAGGGTGTCTGTTGTGGGGAGTGGAAGGGAAAGGAGTTTGTAAGCTGCTCTGAGACTCCTTCGGGTAGTGAAGAGTGGAGTATAAATCCAATCTCTTCTCTTCTTCTTCTGACTCATGATCCTCATCTGAATGAGGCCTCAGCAGTGCTTCAGAATTAAGTTTCCATGGAGAACTTGTAGCTGCCATGTATGGTTGCAAGTCCTCACATAGGATTTCCAGTTTCAGCTTGGGAAATTCCTGGAGATTTGAGGCAGGGCTTGGGGAGGGTGCAGTTTGTGGAGGGGAGGGAGCTCAGTCGAGATATGATGGAAACCCTACCTAGTGGTCACAAATTACAGGTAACTGGTGTTGAACCAATTTGCCTCTCTTCTAGAACAGAATTGCAATCCTTGACTGAATAAAAAGTTACATTGAATATCCATGCTCTATCAGTTTATAGCAATGCTATGTTTTCCTCTTTTTCCTAACCAGATTAAGAAGAAACAGCAAGAGGTAGTGGGCTTTTTAGCAGCCAACAAGATTGACTTTAAAGAACTGGACATAGCCTGTGATGAAAACAACAGAAAATGGATGAGAGAAAATGTTCCAGGCGAAAAGAAGCCACAAAATGGAATCCCTCTCCCTCCACAGATCTTCAATGAAGAACAGTATTGTGGGGTAAGAAATGTACAGATTTATTTGAATGGGCATGTGTAACTGGGTCTGAGAACCATAAGTGACGGGATTAAAATGGCATTCTTCAGTTGAGACCGTGTTTCCTGTTTTAAGAAAATGTACAGATATACTTCAAAAAGGTGGTTATGGGATTTTTTGCTTTAATTTTAAGCTTCCTGTTCTCTTACGCCTCCTGTTGCAAGATGATTATAAAGAGAAAATACAGAATGAGAGCTTGTTACAAGTGGGAATTCTGTAAAGAAAAGTATACGGAATTTATAGCAATTAGCTACTGGAGAATTAGACTCTGTATGCAGTCAGAGTACTGGTGTGCATATATACTTCTTAAACATAATTTATGGGCTGCCAGATTGCACACTCTCAATCCCAGAACATTCTGGTGTGAATTCTTACATGCTTAACACTCACTTTCAGTTTGATTTTAACTATGATTTAACTTTCCTAGTTTTTAATCTAGGTTATTGAATGCTGGTTAGTTTTTGCCATGGCTAACACTACCCATAAGACTCAACAGTAATCAAGGTTGGTAAGAGAGGAATGGGAAAATTTTTTACTCTAGATGTGGGAGGAGCTGGAAGGTAGAGGTGTGTGTGTGTGTGTGCATGTGTTTGCAATATGCCAAGATCACTACTCGTCGACCTATCTAGAATGAGCCTGCCAAACACGTGACACTTCCTGGAATTAAGTTTTGATTGATTGCATAGGTACACCTGTAAACTTCCTGCTTTCATAATACCTTCTTTGCTTATATTAGACACTTCCTTGAGTGAATGATAACAAATGCAAATGCAGAAGCATTCAGAAACCAGTCAGAGCCTGGCAAAGCAATGTTCATAGCCCCTGTCACTCAATCTTATGATGACAAAAATGGATGTTGGAATACATTCTCTTTTTTCCTGTCTGCTGTGTACAGACACTTGGATTAGCAGAGGGAGATGGTGAGGAATGGGCTTCCTTTGGAGGTTGAGCATTGGTAGTATTCACTCACAAGTGTTCACCTCTGTGAGGAGTTCCCCACAATTTCTGTTTGCTAAAGATCATTGCTGTCTATATGTGTGTGGGGCGTGGACTTTTGGTTTATGGATTAGTTGATTTCCTTGAATTATCCCGAAGCTGTTTGCTTTGGAGGTATCTTTGAGATGGTGTTCATACTGGCTCTCTGATGATGGTATACTGTAGTCAGCTTTTTGTGGATGAATCTGTCAGTGGACTGATCTGTAAAAGATCTTTCCTTGAGCAGTGTTGTAAGAATGCAACTGTAGCCCTTGTCAGTCTAAACTAACCCTGTATAGTGTTACCTGCACCTCTTGATTCGTAATGGTCTGGTGTGTGCCCCTTACCAAGGCGGGTAGAATGTTAAAGGAAAGTTAGCTGGAATGCAACACAAAGTTATTTAAACAATAAAATAGTTTATTAGCTAAAGACATGCAAGCAATACAAAACAGAATACTTACTTCCTTAAAAGAAAAAAAGACAGTCAGTGGTTATATATATATAACAAAGATTCCCCATGCACAGAAAGCTTTCTGGACTGACCCAGGGAGACCACGAAAGACAAAGCCTTCCCTGTATCTCTCCCAGAGCCAGTGCTGAAATGAAGCTTCTGGCCTTTTTTTATACCATTCTGGTCCCATACATTTCGATAGAGCCATAGAAATTATAAACTGCAGCAATTAATCTAATTGCCCTGTTAATATGGGCCATCAGGGCCTAGGAGATGTTCACACATTCCAGAGGCAATGGGGCACCCTGAGCTCCTTTGCAAAACAATACAAGATAGCACCTGCATTTCTAAATGACAAACACAAGAATGTTACAATTTCAGGATGTTCTTTGTTTCCTTGACTCAGAGCAGACATTCAGGCACTGTCTGATGGCTGGAGGTGTGATGTGGGTTTCTGCATGTGGGCAAGCCTTAGTATTTGCAAATATCCTGGCTTCCTTGACTTAATGGCAGGTGCATACCAATCTTTTATTCTTAAATGTTTCCAAATTCTTTAGGTTCATGAACAATGAAATGCAAATGTTGGTTTCTGTGTAAGACAGAGGAAAGATATCTCTTGAGACAGAGGCCTAGCAAATTCCTGTTGGGAGTCCTGTACTGCTAGCTGTTTGGAAAGTTACAGAAATCGAGGAGAGAAAAAGACTATGATTTATTTATGAAATTAATTGTATAAATGGGTTTTAAATTTTCTGAACCATCTTATTTTTTCTCTCACAACAAGCAGAAAGTTTAGATCACTGGGATTTTGGTCTCTTCCAGTTTTAGTTTCATATGTCAGAAGGAGACTGGATTGAAACTATGGATTGCATTCTAAGCAGGCCTGTATCTGAATAAGTTAAAATGATGGGCCTAGGAATACAGCAAGCCATTGTGGAACAGTGATCTGATAAGCTAATTCGAGAGGGATGTGGCTCAGTGGTAGAACATCTGCTTGGCTTGCAGAAGGTCCCAGCTCAGCATCTTCTGTTAAAAGGATCAGGTAGTAGGTGATGTGATTGTCTATCTTTTCCATGTGTGCCACTTAAAACACTTTTCAGTCCCTTTCCCACTGTTGGCATGCACATGTAAACAGTTCAGGTTTTGGCTTGCCCCTTGCCCAGCTGGCCTGGAGGTTCAGGCTCGGTTGTCACCAGTATGCTGATGACACCCAGCAATATCTGCTAATGGATGGCTGACTGGATACCACCACATCTATTTTGGCTGAAGGGCTAGAGGCCATAGCTGGGTGGTTGAAGCAGAGCTGGCTGAAACTGAATCCTTCAAAGACAGAGGTTTTGTGGCTGGGTGAGAGGACTATGGGATTGGCGTGCCAACTCCTGGCTCTTGGCGGTGTACCTCTAGCACCGGTACCAACTGCCAAGAGCCTGGGTGTGCTCCTGGAAACCTCCTTATCTATGGAGGCCCAGGTCACAAACATTGTCAGACTAGCATTTCTCCAGCTATGCCAGATCAGGCCCCTTGCCCCCTTCCTGTCTCACTGCAACTCAGCCACAGTTATCCATGCAATGGTCACCTCCAGGGTAGACTACTGTAATGTGCTATATGCAGGACTGCCCTTGAGTCTGATCCAAAAAAATTACAACTTGTCCAGAATGCAGCAGCACGGGTCCTTACTGGGACCCATTGACATAACATATTTAACCAGTGCTTTGCCAGCTGCACTGGCTCCAAGTTGAGTACTGGATTAGGTTCAAAGTTTTAGTACTGACGTTCAAGGCCCTAAACAGTCTGGGACCAGCGTATCTAAGGGACGCCCCCCCCCCAGAGCATTATGCTCTGGAGAAAAGAACTTCCTGGTGATCCCTGGCCCAAAGGATGTCTGGCTGTCCTCAGCCTGAATTGTATTTATAAACTGTTGCAAACTGCCCTGAGCCCCATTGGGGGGAAGCCGATATAGAAATCAAATAAACAAACAATGAAGGCTGGTTTATAGCTTTATTTAAGCTGTCTTCAACTTTATAATGCAGATGTGGCTTGGGCCTGAGTCAATGTCTCAGCAGTTGAATACCTGACACGCTGTTTCTTTTCATTTTGTATTATGAAATCACCACACAGATGATGGTTAAGGGATTTCTTGTCATAATCTTGTAACAATGATTTTCCAAAAGTTCTCCAGGCTAGTGAGCCTCAGTAGGGGGCAGTAAACACTAACTGCTACTGTGGAGTCTGCTTTAAACTGCAGTCCATGGTAGCTTCCACCATGCAATTAGCCATTTTGCGTATCAGCTTGCCTTGTAGATCTGGTAATTTTTCTTCACATCACGATAGATTCATAAATTAAATAAATACATGAGGGTGCATAGCAGCGTGAATATTATTGCCAAATACATTGTGTGCAAAGTAGAAGCAGCCACTATGGGAAGGAGGAAGAAAATGATACAGGAAAATGTAAAGTCGCTTTTTAGTGCGTATCAGTCAAGAAAAGAAAAAAAAAAGGCTGAGCCTGCCCAAGTAGATTTCTAATACATGAATTGGTACTTTAGGTGGCACATTTGAGGAAGGCACATACTCTTAACATGTAAGGCATGGGCAGGGCTTATTGGTGACAGAATTCACTAGTACAGAGTGCCAGTGCCTTTTTTCAGGGCTCTTCCAGCTCCTGATCCACATGTGCCAGCTTGCCCATTCAGCCAGAGAAAGAGAGAGGAGGATGTAGCCTGAGGCAGGCATGTACATTGCTGCCAGAAGGGATGTGCAAGGGTGCAAGCCACCATGGCCAGGACTGGTGCACAGATCGTGGTGCACCACCAATCGAGCTACTGCAAGAGTTATACATGGATGGACCCAGGTACACATGAGCCCAGACATACCCTGAAACACCACACCTGAGGCGGGTGGGAAGAAGAAGCCCAGCCACCCTTACTCTGCTCTGCCCACTCTCTTCCTTCCTCCTTTATGGAGTGAAGATGGGCTGGGTGACAGAAGGCCAGACAATGGAGCGAATCACCATGGGCCTAGGCAAGTAAGGAGCTGCCACTGCCGTGCAAACTGGCTAAGCATAGAGCCTGGCGAAGTGTCTGGCAGGAGAAGATGCTGTGTGGTGAAGGAGCTTGTAGGGGAAGAGATCAGATGGGGTGTGTGTGTCAGCAACAGAAAAGTAGCTCACGGTCTACCATTCATCCTCTCTGCCTTGTGGGGCATGGAAGAAGGCTGGGTGCGTGAGAGCTGGCAGGCCTGGCAATGGGACAAGCTGCTGTGGCCCCAAGGCCTGCTGCTCCCTTGTGGACCAGGTGGGTGTAGAGCCCAGTGGTCAGAAGAGCTGGTGGAGGAAGAGGCTGGGCAGGGGAAAGTGGTGGGGGGAACTGGCGGAGGAGAAGGAGGAAGCGGAGCTCAGTTGACTGCTGTCCTGCTCACCCTCCCTTGTGGAGTAGGAGAAGTGAGATTTCTTCCACCTAAAGCAAAAATTAATGTTTGAGTTAAACTTTTGAGCTCCTTTGAAAGGTACCTTTCACAGACTGGGTTGCTAACTTTTAAGCTAGCCCCTGTTCTTTTGTCTTTAAGATAGGGTTGCCAGGCCAAGCTAGGCAACCAGGGAGAGGGTGAAGGGGCAGGGACATGGGGTGTGAAATGTTGCCAGCATCATTACATCATTCCGAGGTACAACCTGGAAATGCAATCTGTAGCTCTAGGAATCACTGGAAACTCTGTGGTAAAACCAACAGCAACATTTTTGCAACAGTGATCAGTAGAAGGCCTCCCACTATAACTGGAGGCCCGGCAACCCTAAAAGTTTAAGAGCATCTTGCTTTCCACATTATAAAAAGGCTTTGCTTATTTTCTGCAGATCAGTCTCTTATTAGGTCAGGTTTTTCCTTTGTCAATTGGCAACTCTGCCAACAAATCTATACATTTGGAAAGGGAGTAGAAATAAGAAGATAAAGCACATAAGAGCATAAGAAGAGTCCTGCTGGTTCAGGCCAGTGGTCCATCTAGTCCAGTATCCTGCCTCACACAGTGGCCAACCAGTTCCTCTGGAGGGCCAACACCATGGCATAGAGGCCGAGGCCTTCCCCTGATGTAGCCTCCTGGCTTTGGGATTCAGATAAATAAAATTGAAATGTCCCAGACCCACTCTCCCTACTGCTTTGAATTTACAGGGTAGCCCTAGATTAGGCAAGCAACAGTTTCTCAGTCTCAGACTGCTGTTTACACCTTGGAAATAATAATACTGATCTATTTTATGGGTTTTTTCAAGAACTGTATCCAGCCACACTATTAAGAAAAATTAGGTTCCCTTTTCTTAAGAAGGGGCAGCAGTGATCCCCCTCTTCTGCTACAGACTACTGAGCCCTCCAAAATGTTGTTCCTGGGGGATAGGAACCCTCAGGAACAGCCTAGTGGGGCTCTGCAGAGGGCAGGGGGAATTGGTGGAAATTGATCAAGATGGGTAGATGTGTTAGTCTGTCTGTAGCAGTAGAAAAGAGTAAGAGTCCAGTAGCACCTTAAAGACTAACAAAATTTGTGGTAGGGCAGGAGCTTTCATGAGTCGCTGCTCTCCTCCTCCTCCTCCGCTTCCTTCTTTACAAAAAAGCATTGAATGTGGGCCAAGAATAAAGGTCCTTTGAAATATTCCCTTCTCCATATACTTATGATGCTAGGGCTTTCAGATCTCCTGGTGCGGCAGGAGACCTCCTTGCAATCCCTATTGTTATCCACCAGTGTATGAAAGGCCAGCAGGGGAAAAACAAGCGCAACTGGGGGCGTGCACTGGCACATCACTTTAGCATGCTGTGGTGGAACGGGCCCGCGCCAGCTGGCCGACCCCGCTCTGCCCACCCCTCCTTTGCCTGACCTGGCACCTGAAGGGGCAGTTTTTCACCACTGCCTCTGGGTATTGCTGCCACCACTGTCCCTGTCTTGGGCTCTGGTTAGGCGGGACAGCCTCCTAACCTTCCTCTGATGTCGCTAGGAACCCACCTTAGGGCTTCCTGGCAATCTTTGGTGCTCCCCTGGAGAGTTGGCAACTGGTCGTTTGCCCTTGTTCTCCTCAGGGAGTCCCCAACCCACTCTTAGCGTGTCCAAGCGGCTGGGGGAACTATGCGGTACAGAGGGACTTCTCAGTGTCAACAGTAAAAGGATTTATTTTGAAACCACTCAACTATATACAGGCATATTAACAGTGAACTGAAGAATCAAAATAAAGGTGAAAAATAAATCGCTCCATATCTCCCTTCTCTACACATACCCTGTCTAGATGGTTTGCAGGGCAGGCACATGACTTGCTTTCAATGGAGGAAGTTAGATTAGCACAACTCCCAACATGGCCTCTGCCTCCTGCAGACTCCAGCCGACAGCCTGACTGGATCCAGACTTCAGACAGACTGACCTCAGTTCTGATACACGGCTTCCCGCCCAACAGCCCTTCCCGCCCAGGAAGTGGCTCTCCCTTCTGCAACATTCTGGGGCCGATCTCCTCACAGCCTTGATGGACTTCCTGTCCTCTCTAGGAAGCTGCCCGCAGACTACTGGTTAGAAATGGGGGGGGGGGAATGAGGAGGAGACTAGGCCAAGGCCTACCTCAGGTTTGATGGTCCCCTCCTATCTGGCCCACACCAACTTAAACATATACATAAAATGGTGTTTCTCCACACATGCAATATCACTTCCGGCAAAAACTGGAAGTGACACAATGATGTGGGTGATGCTCTTGGATTTGCCAAAATCTCTATAGTTTAATCATGGAGTTTTTGCAAATCCTAGAGTGTCCCAGTCCTGATGGCATGACATCATGCCGCTTTTTCCGGGAGTGACTTCACTCCAGTATGATGCTAGTGCCCCTGCCCCTGCCCCCCAAAGGCTTCTGGGGGTTCCAGGCTGCAGTATAGCAGAACTATGTGATGTCCAGTATGTTAACAGAGAGAATGTAGTGATAGAATTTATAATTTAGAGGCATTCCCTTATGTTTAACAATGTTAGTGAATTAGCAGTTTTGCTCTAAGATCACATGACCTTAGTTCTAGAGCAAGGCTGTGGTACAAGATAAGTTGCTTTTCTTATTAAAGTTGTTTTAAACCATTCTTCATTCTGGTAATCCTTATCAGTGGGCCCAGAAATACTGCAGAGGAGTTATACTGTAAAGTGTATATCACCCAAGAGCACCTGCTATCGAGTGTCTACGTAGACTCTAAATTAGCAATATACAGTATCTCTCACTCCGTAAGATACTATTTTGGGCACCGAACAGCCGACATATCAAAGCTACATGTCTAAGGGCCTTTCCAGATGCTTAAATGAAACCCATTTTATTCTTAGTACAATATTTGCAAACCCACAGCAACACCAGAACACCACCGTTCCCGACTAATGGACTGAAGGCAGCCTTCATGCAGAGGGAGCAAACTGCTTCGCTGTAGAAAGCCTCGCTGATGTTGGCTACTTTTAAAAAGAAACAGTGGCTATGGGTGCTGTAGAGCTTGAGCAGGGGAGTACATAGAAGAAGACGTATGGGGACAAAAAGGGCAAGGATCATGAAAGAGCTAAGCACTGGTGTGAAAGGAGCAGGTTGCTTTCCTGGAGTTTGCCATTCAGCATTTTTTTTAAAAAGCTATGTGAATGTTTTGAATGTTGTTCAGCCTCTAAGTGATTTTAAAAAAGTATTAAATTTGGCCTGAACAATAGGAGTGATGTGTACCTCTTGAGATCCATTTTCCCAGCAACAAGGTACAGTGGTGTATGTTTTGGAAAGACCCCGTTTTTCTGCAAGAGAAATGCTAGCCTGAGAGATTTCTGGATCCGCTGGTATTACCAAGTAACAACTGTGGAGCTATTGTGCAACCCCACACCCCCTACAATCTCTTTCTGCAAGGGCCCTGAAATGACCTGCTTGCAAGCATTTCTGGAGGATTTCATTGAACAGGAGATAAAAATAGTCCAAACTATGATGTAATGGAAGTCCAAGTCAATAATGAAAACAGATTCTAGGGAAACTTGCATGCCTTGATCCAGCAAGGAAGATTTGCCTGTGAGGGTAAAGCAGGTGTACCTGTGCAGTGTCCTCCTCCTTCAGATCCCATAGAATTTTATGTCTGTTGTACACCCCCAGGTGTGATCACTGTGCAACATGTGCATCTATAGTTGGGTTGAGCTCATAGAAGGAAAAGTCTTATTGATTCACACCACAGAAACATAAGATATGGAGACTGTTATTAGCTAGCTTTCTGAAGAAGGGACATTATTTTAGTGTAGTGTAGTGGTTAAGAGCCGCAGACTCTAATTTGGAGAAACGGGTTTGATTCCCCACTCCTCCACATGCAGCCAGCTGGGTGACCTTGGGTCAGTCACAGTTCTCTCAGAGCTGTTCTCTCAAGAGCAGTTTCTCAAGGGCAGTTCTCTCAGAGCTCTCTCAGCCCCACCTGCCTCACAGGGTGTCTGTTGTGGGGAGAGGAAGGGAAGGAGACTGTAAGCCAGTCTGAGACTCTGAGTGAAGGGTGGGGTATAAAGCCAACTCTTCTCCTTCTCCTCCTCTGATAGCATCATAAAGACTTTTTTATAGCTAATATTTGGAGGCTGTTTCACCAAGAGCTTTTTCTTTACTAGCCATGTTCATAAAAATAAAGAAATCAAAGATTTCAGGAGCTCCTAGTGCTTGGATCCAGCATATTCTTTTAAGCAATCTTTCTAGAAGTGGCAAACATACCTGCAACCTACTCTTTCCTTAGACTATTTCTATTATGAATGTGTTCGCCTAGTGAAAGTGTGATCTTTAAATTTTTACATTTTATATGTATTATGATCTTTATTAAACTGCAAAGGAAAAGGTTTCTCTTGTTTGTAGGGTTCCCAAGTAATTTTTTCGCCGCAGCGGGGGACTCCCGTCTCGCGGCTGGAGCGTGCGCGCACCACATCCACGTCACCCAGAAGTGACGCGGGTACGCTGGGGGCGGGGCCACGACCATCCGAGGGAAGACCATAGAGTTTTCCCTCGGATGACCGTGGCCCCCCCCCAGCGTGCCCAGCGTGCCCGCGTCACTTCCGGGTGACGTGCATGTCGGGGTGGAGTTCCCCCCGGGGCCCGATCCGGGGGGACTTGGCAAGCCTACTTGTTCGAAAGCTAGTCAAATCCAACTCTAGGGGGTGGTGCTCATCTCCGTTTCTAAGCTGAAGAGCCAGCGCTGTCCGAAGACATTTCTATGGTCATGTGGCCAGCATGACTAAACACCGAGGTGCACGGAATGCTGTTACCTTCCCACCAAAGCGGTAGCTATTTATCTACTTGCATTTTCTTGCTTTTGAACTGCTAGGTTGGCAGGAACTGGGGCCAGAGACGGAAGCTCACTCCGTCACGTGGCACTAGGGTCTTGAACTGCCTTCCAGTCTGCAGCTCAGCATCTTAACCTCTCAGCCACTGTGGCCCCCATTAATCTGTATTACAGGTCATAACGGTGAAATAGTGGATGCCTTAAGTCAAGGGTGTCAAACGTGGCTCATGGGCTGGATCCAGCCCCTGCAGGGCTGGTATCTGGCCAACGAGCAACTGCTTCCTTCTCCTTGCTTCTCACTACTGCTGCTGCAAAGGGGGAAGGGAAAAAAGAGTGCATGTGCATGCACCAGATAAAAGTTCCCTCTGCTCTCTCCTGCTTTCTCCTCTGGGGTTGCTGCTGCATTGCTAAGCCTCTCTGCCTCCTTTAGGGAAGAAGTGAGGGGGGAAGGAAAAAGAGAGCGCAGACATGAGCGCCAGAGTAGAGCTCCTTCTGCTTTCTCCTGTGTCCTCCTCTTGGGCTGCTGCTGTGTTCCCAAGACTCTCTTCCCTCGTTT